>NC_086446.1:777290802-777500802 GCF_028390025.1 Pseudophryne corroboree | reverse complement strand
AAGTAAACTTTTATTGCACTTGCAAGTGCCACCAGGAAGACAGCAGGTTGCAGAGGACGCTAGACAGTCATTAATAATACTCATGCAGCTAAAAAAAATAATTTTTTTTTTTTTTTTAGTGGAGGGGGGTTTCTGGGTACTCGGAAACCCCCCCTGGGTGCGCCACTGTCTCTCCCTAACACTCTCTCTCCTCTCTCTCTCCCTAACACTCTCTCTCCTCTCTCCCTAACACTCTCTCTCCTCTCTCTCTCCCTAAGATTCTCTCTCATCTCTCTCTCCCTAACACTCTTCTCCTCTCTCTCTCCCTAACACTCTCTCTTCTCTCCCTAACACTCTCTATCCTCTCTCTCTCCCTAACACTCTCTCTCCTCTCTCTCCCTAACACTCTCACTCCTCTCTCTCTCCCTCCCTAACACTCTCTCTCCTCTCTCTCTCTCTCTCCCTGACATTCTCTCTCCTCTCTCCCTAACACTCTCTCTCTCCTCTCTCTCTCTCCCTAACACTCTCTCCTCTCTCTCTCCCTAACACTCCCTCATCTCTCCCTAACACGCTCTCTCCTCTCTCTCTCCCTAACACTCTCTCTCCTTTCTCTCTCCCTAAGATTCTCTCTCATCTCTCTCCCTAACACTCTCCTCTCTCTCTCTCTCTCTCTCTCTCTCCCCAACACTCTCTCATCTCTCCCTAACACTTTCCTCTCTCTCTCCCTAACACTCTCTATCCTCTTTCTCTCCCTAAGATTCTCTCTCATCTCTCTCCCTAACACTCTCTCCTCTCTCTCTCTCCCTAAGATTCTCTCTCATCTCTCTCTCCCTAACACTCTCTCCTCTCTCTCTCCCTAACACTCTCTCATCTCTCCCTAACACTCTCTCTCATCTCTCTCTCCCTAACACTCTCCTCTTTCTCTCCCTAATACTTTCTCTCCCCCTTTCTCTCTCTCTCTCTCCCTAAGATTCTCTCTCATCTCTCTCTCCCTAACACTCTCTCTCCCCCTAAGATTCTCTCTCATCTCTCTCTCCCTAACACTCTCTCCTCTCTCTCTCTCCCTAACACTCTCTCATCTCTCCCTAACACTCTCTCTCATCTCTCTCTCCCTAACACTCTTGCTCCTCTCTCTCTCCCTAACACTCTCCTCTTTCTCTCCCTAATACTTTCTCTCCCCCGTTCTCTCTCTCTCTCTCTCCCTAACACTCTCTCTCCTCTTGCTCCTCGCTCTCCTTGACACTGTTTCTCTCTCTACCTGACACTGTCCCTTTCTATCCCTCACTCTCCCTGACACTTAGTCTCTCTCGCTCACTCTTTCTTTCCCTGACAGTCTCCCTCTCTCTTCCCACCTCCTCCCCACCATGGTGCTGCCTCCATTTTGTCCCCGTAGTATGGCCTCCTCTGCCCCAGGGGGCGCCAAATGAGGATCTATCTTGCCTTCCAGCCCATAAATGTTCTGAAGCCCCTGCTCACCCCTATCGGTCTTTTTGCACTGGGATCCTGGCATCAGTATTGTGATCACTGGGATCCCATGCACCAGGATATCATACTGATCCCCCTATTAGCACACCTCTTAATGCCCAGAGGGAAGGGCGACCCTGAGGCCATGGTTCCCCAGAGGTTACCCCCAAGGAGGTTTTTCCTCTCCTGAGTGATGAAGGATGACTCTTCGTGAGTCCAGAGGTGTAGCTTTTATGCCATAATCTCAAGCCTGTCCCTGCAATGTATAAGAAGCAAAATCATTGCTAATGCGATCACTTTACTTCTGGGTTTAGACCCCGGCTGGACTACTTCGTCAGACTGCGTAGGTGAGAGTAGACAGTAATGCAGGGGGATCCCAAGGATCCCTCTCCAGGGAAGAATTGCATAATGTAACCCACGGGCTACAAACGCCATTTAGAAATGGCATTAGCTGCCAGGCCAAGCTCAGAAATGCTTTGCATTCTGGAGCTTGGTGAGTTTCGCAGTTTACCAACTGCCGTAGAAACTTTTGGTGGCTGCCTTTGTGATCACAATAGGAGGAATGCAATAGATATCTCCAATATCCATTGCAGTCCCCAATACATACATTCAGGGCCTGTTTAATATTTGTGGGCAGTCTCCAAAACTGACTGTTTTCGGAGATGTCTCGCCAATATTATTTGTTAAATATTCTTCATAATAAACTTTTTATATTTTAGCATAAACTAAAAAATGTTTTATGTATTCACTGACTGAGTCTCCATTCTTTATTGCATGCTAATTTCACAGGGTCCGCAAATTATTACTCTACTGCCCTGCTGGTGCTCCTGACCTGCTGTATAGCAGCTAGACATATATTTTATATACAGCACTCTTGGGGAGATGTATCAAGCCTTGGAGAGAGATAAAGTGGAGATGTCCAAAGCACCCAATCATCTTCTGTCACTTATCCAGCACAGTACATGAAATGATACCTGTAGTTAGAAGCATCATTTGCTTTGGGCAAATGCCCAACTTTTTCTCTCTCTGTGGCTTGATACATCTCCTCAGGGGCGGATCCAGAAAAAAATTACAGGGGGGGCACCATAAGGGACGTGGCTTCGTTGGAATGGGCGTGGCTTCGTTGGAATGGGCGTGGTATTGCAGGAAAAGACTACCTTATACCCCAGTTTTGCAACCTGCACGCCCAGACGTTGGCCACCACAGAAAAGAAAAATAATCCTGATTCATGCCCCTTACATTATTTGTCATTTTTCCTCCTTATAGTAATGCCCAGTATACATTATTCCACATACTGCAATGGCCCTTAGACATTATTCCACACACAATAATGCACATGACACAATATGCACACACTGTAATGCCCCAGACACATTATGCCACACACCGTAATGCCTGTGACACATTATGACAGGAATCGCAATGCCCGTTATACATTATGCTACACACTGCACTGCCCCTGATACATTATAGCACATACAATGTCTGGGACACATTATGCCACACACTGCAATGACCTTGAGACATTATACCACAATGCCCGTGATATAGTATACCATACACCGTAATGCCTGTGACACATACCGCAATGCCCGTTATACCCTATGCCACACACCGCAATGCCCGTTATATATTATGCCACACTGTAATAACCCTGAGACATTATACCACATACCACAATGCCCGTGATATAGTATACCACACACCGTAATGCCTGACACATTATGGCACACACCGCAATGTCCGTGATACATTATGCCACACACTGCAATGACCCTGAGACATTATACCACATATCACAATGCCAGCGATAGAGTATACCATACACCGTAATGCCTGCGACACATTATGACACACACCGCAATGTCCGTGATACATTATGCCACACACCGTAATGCCCATTACACATTAAGTCCTACAGTAAGGCTTCTAATTACTTTTCAAATACCTGCTCGTTGTCAGGGGTTTCATGCACTGGGTGTCATGCTCGTTGCCAGGGGTTTCATGCTCTTGGTTCCATGCACGGTGCCAGGGGTTTTCATGCTCAGGGTGTCATGCTCGTTGCCAGGGGTTTCATGCACTGGGTGTCATGCTTGTTGCCAGGGGTTTCATGCACTGGGTGTCATGCTCGTTGCCAGGGGTTTCATGCACTGGGTGTCATGCTCGTTGCTAGGAGGTAGTCCTTGTTGCTAGGGCTGTGCTCCCAGTGCCACATATGTCCCCAGTGCCAGATATTCCCCCACGGTGCCAGGTACTCACATGCCCCCAGTGCCAAATATAGCCCCCCCCCATGTGCCAGGTACACATATACCCCCAGTGCCAGATATTCCCCGACAGTGCCACATATGCCCCCAGAGCTATATATGCCCCCATTGCCACATATGCCCCTGTGCCAGATATTCCCCCCCCCAGTGCCACATATGCCCCCAGTGCCAGACAATGCCCCAGTGCCAGATATCCCTTCCCTGCCAGTTATTCCCCCCAGTGCCAGATATCCCCCCCCCAGTGCCACATATGCCCCCAGTGCCAGATATCCCCCCCCCCCAGTGCCAGATATGCCCCCAGTGCCAGATATTCCCCCCAGTGCCATATATGTCCCCAGTGCCAGATATTCGCCCCCCCCCCTCCCTGCAAATATGCCCCCAGTGCCAGATATTCCCCCCCAGTGCGTCCCCCGTCCCCCCCCCTTCCTCCGCCGCCGCCGCCGCCGCTGCTCCCCCCGCTCCCCTGCTGTTAGGAGGGACACGGAGGGCACAGTGCACGCCTCCCTGTGTCCCTCCTGGGTCTCCGGCGGCCGCGGGTCACTGTAATAAAGGAAGTGCTCACGAACGGCACTTCCTTTATGAGACCAGCGGCCGCCGGAGACACAGGAGGGACACAGGAGAGGCGCGCACTGTGCCCTCCGTGTCCATCCTAACAGCAGGGGACGAAACGAGACCGCAGACTGACATGCGGACACTCGTCCGCATGTCAGTCTGCACTAAAAATGACAGGGGGGGCACGTGCCTTGGTGCCCCCCCCCTAAATCCGCCACTGCATCTCCTGGAAAATATCATGTCTCCTTTTCACTTAATTAACAAGTTAAATTAATAATTGACAATGTCTTTTTCTTGGAAACAGGGTAAGAAATTCCAAGTATAAGATAATATTAAAAAGGGTTTCCATCTTCCGATAACATTCTAATGGCTTGTCAATACCTCCTGGTACATTTACTTTGATTTATCATTCACGTTTCTTCCATACCAGTCAGGGGTGGATTGGGAAGTTAACGTGGCCCTGGAAATATATGAAAAGTGGCCTCATGTAGGTTGGAGTAAGTCAGCTATAAGCGGGGCCCAACACAAACTGGGGAATAGCAAATTATTAGCATTAGTCACAATGGTAGTAAGCAAGGCCAATGCAGCATGGTAGGCAGTCACAGCACCAGCAGAAGGATCCTGTCACAGGAGGTGGAGATCACACCAGTGGGTGAGGTATTGCACTGGTAGTCACAGCACCTGCAGGAGGATCCTGCCACAGGAGGTGGAGATCACACCAGTGGGTGAGGTATTACACTGGTAGACAGTCACAGCACCTGCAGGAAGATCCTGCCACAGGAGGTGATCACACCAGTGGGTGAGGTATTGCACTGGTAGGCAGTCACAGCACCAGCAGGAGGATCCTGTCACAGGAGGTGATCACACCAGTGGATGAGGTATTGTACTGGTGGGCAGTCACAGCACCAGCAGGAAGATCCTGCCACAGGAGGTGGAGATCACACCAGTGGATGAGGTATTGCACTGGTAGGCAGTCACAGCACCAGCAGGAGGATCCTGTCACAGGAGGTGATCACACCAGTGGATGAGGTATTGTACTGGTGGGCAGTCACAGCACCAGCAGGTGGATCCTGTCACAGGAGGTGGAGATCACACCAGTGGATGAGGTATTGTACTGGTGGGCAGTCACAGCACCAACAGGAGGATCCTGTCACAGGAGGTGGAGATCACACCAGTGGGTGAGGTATTGCACTGGTAGGCAGTCACAGCACCAGCAGGAAGATCCTGTCACAGGAGGTGGAGATCACACCAGTGGATGAGGTATTGTACTGGTGGGCAGTCACAGCACCAACAGGAGGATCCTGTCACAGGAGGTGGAGATCACACCAGTGGATGAGGTATTGTACTGGTAGTCAGTCACAGCACCTGCAGGAGGATCGTGTCACAGGAGGTGGAGATCACACCAGTGGGTGAGGTATTGCACTGGTAGGCAGTCACAGCACCAGCAGGAAGATCCTGTCACAGGAGGTGGAGATCACACCAGTGGGTGAGGTATTGCACTGGTAGGCAGTCATAGCACCAGCAGGAAGATCCTGTCACAGGAGGTGGAGATCACACCAGTGGATGAGGTATTGTACTGGTAGGCAGTCACAGCACCAGCAGGTGGATCCTGTCACAGGAGGTGGAGATAACACCAGTAGGTGAGGTATTGCACTGGTAGGCAGTCACAGCACCAGCAGGTGGATCCTGTCACAGGAGGTGGAGATCACACCAGTGGGTGAGGTATTGTACTGGTAGGCAGTCACAGCACCTGCAGGAGGATCCTGTCACATGAGGTGGAGATCACACCAGTGGGTGAGGTATTGCACTGGTAGTCACAGCACCAACAGGAGGATCCTGTCACAGGAGGTGGAGATCACACCAGTGGGTGAGGTATTGCACTGGTAGGCAGTCACAGCACCAGCAGGAAGATCCTGTCACAGGAGGTGGAGATCACACCAGTGGGTGAGGTATTGCACTGGTAGGCAGTCACAGCACCAGCAGGAAGATCCTGTCACAGGAGGTGGAGATCACACCAGTGGATGAGGTATTGCACTGGTAGTCAGTCACAGCACCTGCAGGAGGATCGTGTCACAGGAGGTGGAGATCACACCAGTGGGTGAGGTATTGCACTGGTAGTCACAGCACCTGCAGGAGGATCGTGTCACAGGAGGTGGAGATCACACCAGTAGGTGAGGTATTGCACTGGTAGGCAGAGTCAGCACCAGCAGGAGGATCCTGTCACAGGAGGTGGAGATCACACCAGTGGGTGAGGTATTGTACTGGTAGGCAGTCACAGCACCTGCAGGAGGATCCTGTCACAGGAGGTGGAGATCACACCAGTGGGTGAGGTATTGTACTGGTAGGCAGTCACAGCACCTGCAGGAGGATCCTGTCACACGAGGTGGAGATCACACCAGTGGGTGAGGTATTGCACTGGTAGTCACAGCACCTGCAGGAGGATCGTGTCACAGGAGGTGGAGATCACACCAGTGGGTGAGGTATTGCACTGGTAGTCACAGGAGGTGGAGATCACACCAGTGGGTGAGGCATTGCACTGGTAGTCACAGCACCTGCAGGAGGATCCTGCCACAGGAGGTGGAGATCACACCAGTGGATGAGGTATTGCACTGGTAGGCAGTCACAGCACCAGCAGGAAGATCCTGTCACAGGAGGTGATCACACCAGTGGGTGATGTATTGCACTGGTAGTCAGTCACAGCACCAACAGGAGGATCCTGTCACAGGAGGTGGAGATCACACCAGTGGATGAGGTATTGTACTGGTGGGCAGTCACAGCACCAGCAGGTGGATCCTGTCACAGGAGGTGGAGATCACACCAGTGGATGAGGTATTGTACTGGTGGGCAGTCACAGCACCAACAGGAGGATCCTGTCACAGGAGGTGGAGATCACACCAGTGGGTGAGGTATTGCACTGGTGGGCAGTCACAGCACCAGCAGGAAGATCCTGCCACAGGAGGTGATCACACCAGTGGGTGATGTATTGCACTGGTAGGCAGTCACAGCACCAACAGGAGGATCCTGTCACAGGAGGTGGAGATCACACCAGTGGGTGAGGTATTGCACTGGTGGGCAGTCACAGCACCAGCAGGAAGATCCTGCCACAGGAGGTGATCACACCAGTGGGTGATGTATTGTACTGGTGGGCAGTCACAGCACCAGCAGGTGGATCCTGTCACAGGAGGTGGAGATCACACCAGTGGATGAGGTATTGCACTGGTAGTCAGTCACAGCACCAGCAGGTGGATCCTGTCACAGGAGGTGGAGATCACACCAGTGGGTGAGGTATTGCACTGGTAGACAGTCACAGCACCAGCAGGAAGATCCTGCCACAGGAGGTGGAGATCACACCAGTGGATGAGGTATTGCACTGGTAGGCAGTCACAGCACCAGCAGGAGGATCCTGTCACAGGAGGTGATCACACCAGTGGATGAGGTATTGTACTGGTGGGCAGTCACAGCACCAGCAGGTGGATCCTGTCACAGGAGGTGGAGATCACCCCAGTGGATGAGGTATTGTACTGGTGGGCAGTCACAGCACCAACAGGAGGATCCTGTCACAGGAGGTGGAGATCACACCAGTGGGTGAGGTATTGCACTGGTAGGCAGTCACAGCACCAGCAGGAAGATCCTGTCACAGGAGGTGGAGATCACACCAGTGGGTGAGGTATTGCACTGGCAGTCACAGCACCAGCAGGAAGATCCTGTCACAGGAGGTGGAGATCACACCAGTGGGTGAGGTATTGCACTGGTAGACAGTCACAGCACCAGCAGGAAGATCCTGCCACAGGAGGTGGAGATCACACCAGTGGATGAGGTATTGCACTGGTAGTCAGTCACAGCACCTGCAGGAGGATCGTGTCACAGGAGGTGGAGATCACACCAGTGGGTGAGGTATTGCACTGGTAGGCAGTCACAGCACCAGCAGGAAGATCCTGTCACAGGAGGTGGAGATCACACCAGTGGGTGAGGTATTGCACTGGTAGGCAGTCACAGCACCAGCAGGTGGATCCTGTCACAGGAGGTGGAGATCACACCAGTGGATGAGGTATTGCACTGGTAGTCAGTCACAGCACCTGCAGGAGGATCGTGTCACAGGAGGTGGAGATCACACCAGTGGGTGAGGTATTGCACTGGTAGTCACAGCACCTGCAGGAGGATCGTGTCACAGGAGGTGGAGATCACACCAGTAGGTGAGGTATTGCACTGGTAGGCAGAGTCAGCACCAGCAGGAGGATCCTGTCACAGGAGGTGGAGATAACACCAGTAGGTGAGGTATTGCACTGGTAGGCAGTCACAGCACCAGCAGGTGGATCCTGTCACAGGAGGTGGAGATCACACCAGTGGGTGAGGTATTGCACTGGTAGGCAGTCACAGCACCAGCAGGTGGATCCTGTCACATGAGGTGGAGATCACACCAGTGGGTGAGGTATTGCACTGGTAGGCAGAGTCAGCACCAGCAGGAGGATCCTGTCACAGGAGGTGGAGATAACACCAGTAGGTGAGGTATTGCACTGGTAGGCAGTCACAGCACCTGCAGGTGGATCCTGTCACATGAGGTGGAGATCACACCAGTGGGTGAGGTATTGCACTGGTAGGCAGTCACAGCACCAGCAGGTGGATCCTGTCACATGAGGTGGAGATCACACCAGTGGGTGAGGTATTGCACTGGTAGGCAGTCACAGCACCTGCAGGAGGATCCTGTCACAGTAGGTGGAGATCACACCAGTGGGTGAGGCATTGCACTGGTAGGCAGTCACAGCACCAGCAGGAGGATCCTGTCACAGTAGGTGGAGATCACACCAGTGGGTGAGGTATTGCACTGGTAGTCAGTCACAGCACCAGCAGGTGGATCCTGTCACAGGAGGTGGAGATCACACCAGTGGGTGCGGTATTGCACTGGTAGACAGTCACAGCACCAGCAGGAAGATCCTGCCACAGGAGGTGGAGATCACACCAGTGGATGAGGTATTGCACTGGTAGGCAGTCACAGCACCAGCAGGAGGATCCTGTCACAGGAGGTGATCACACCAGTGGATGAGGTATTGTACTGGTGGGCAGTCACAGCACCAGCAGGAGGATCCTGTCACAGGAGGTGGAGATCACACCAGTGGGTGAGGTATTGCACTGGTAGGCAGTCACAGCACCAGCAGGAGGATCCTGTCACAGGAGGTGGAGATCACACCAGTAGGTGAGGTATTGCACTGGTAGGCAGTCACAGCACCAGCAGAAGGATCCTGTCACAGGAGGTGGAGGTCACACCAGTAGGTGAGGTATTGCACTGGTAGTCAGTCACAGCACCTGCAGGAGGATCGTGTCACAGGAGGTGGAGATCACACCAGTGGGTGAGGTATTGCACTGGTAGGCAGTCACAGCACCAGCAGGTGGATCCTGTCACAGGAGGTGGAGATCACACCAGTGGGTGAGGTATTGCACTGGTAGACAGTCACAGCACCAGCAGGAAGATCCTGTCACAGGAGGTGGAGATCACACCAGTGGATGAGGTATTGCACTGGTAGTCAGTCACAGCACCTGCAGGAGGTTCCTGTCACAGGAGGTGGAGATCACACCAGTGGGTGAGGTATTGCACTGGTAGTCACAGCACCTGCAGGAGGATCGTGTCACAGGAGGTGGAGATCACACCAGTGGGTGAGGTATTGCACTGGTAGGCAGTCACAGCACCTGCAGGAGGATCCTGTCACATGAGGTGGAGATCACACCAGTGGGTGAGGTATTGCACTGGTAGACAGTCACAGCACCAGCAGGAGGATCCTGTCACAGGAGGTGGAGATCACACCAGTAGGTGAGGTATTGCACTGGTAGGCAGTCACAGCACCAGCAGGTGGATCCTGTCACAGGAGGTGGAGATCACACCAGTGGGTGAGGTATTGCACTGGTAGTCAGTCACAGCACCAGCAGGAGGATCTTGTCACAGGAGGTGGAGATCACACCAGTGGGTGAGGTATTGCACTGGTAGTCACAGCACCAGCAGGTGGATCCTGTCACAGGAGGTGGAGATCACACCAGTGGGTGAGGTATTGCACTGGTAGACAGTCACAGCACCAGCAGGAGGATCCTGTCACAGGAGGTGGAGATCACACCAGTAGGTGAGGTATTGCACTGGTAGGCAGTCACAGCACCAGCAGGTGGATCCTGTCACAGGAGGTGGAGATCACACCAGTGGGTGAGGTATTGCACTGGTAGGCAGTCACAGCACCAGCAGGAGGATCTTGTCACAGTAGGTGGAGATCACACCAGTGGGTGAGGTATTGCACTGGTAGGCAGTCACAGCACCTGCAGGAGGATCCTGTCACATGAGGTGGAGATCACACCAGTGGGTGAGGTATTGCACTGGTAGGCAGTCACAGCACCAGCAGGAGGATCTTGTCACAGTAGGTGGAGATCACACCAGTGGGTGAGGTATTGCACTGGTAGGCAGTCACAGCACCTGCAGGAGGATCCTGTCACAGTAGGTGGAGATCACACCAGTGGGTGAGGCATTGCACTGGTAGGCAGTCACAGCACCAGCAGGAGGATCCTGTCACAGTAGGTGGAGATCACACCAGTGGGTGAGGTATTGCACTGGTAGACAGTCACAGCACCAGCAGGTGGATCCTGTCACAGGAGGTGGAGATCACACCAGTGGGTGAGGTATTGCACTGGTAGGCAGTCACAGCACCTGCAGGAGGATCCTGTCACAGTAGGTGGAGATCACACCAGTGGGTGAGGCATTGCACTGGTAGGTAGTCACAGCACCAGCAGGTGGATCCTGTCACAGGAGGTGGAGATCACACCAGTGGGTGAGGTATTGCACTGGTAGACAGTCACAGCACCAGCAGGTGGATCCTGTCACAGGAGGTGGAGATCACACCAGTGGGTGAGGTATTGCACTGGTAGGCAGTCACAGCACCAGCAGGTGGATCCTGTCACAGGAGGTGGAGATCACACCAGTGGGTGAGGTATTGTACTGGTGGGCAGTCACAGCACCAGCAGGTAGATCCTTTCACAGGAGGTGGAGATCACACCAGTGGGTGAGGTATTGCACTGGTAGGCAGTCACAGCACCTGCAGGAGGATCCTGTCACATGAGGTGGAGATCACACCAGTGGGTGAGGTATTGCACTGGTAGGCAGTCACAGCACCAGCAGGTGGATCCTGTCACAGGAGGTGGAGATCACACCAGTGGGTGAGGTATTGCACTGGTAGACAGTCACAGCACCAGCAGGAAGATCCTGTCACAGGAGGTGGAGATCACACCAGTGGATGAGGTATTGCACTGGTAGTCAGTCACAGCACCTGCAGGAGGTTCCTGTCACAGGAGGTGGAGATCACACCAGTGGGTGAGGTATTGCACTGGTAGTCACAGCACCTGCAGGAGGATCGTGTCACAGGAGGTGGAGATCACACCAGTGGGTGAGGTATTGCACTGGTAGGCAGTCACAGCACCTGCAGGAGGATCCTGTCACATGAGGTGGAGATCACACCAGTGGGTGAGGTATTGCACTGGTAGGCAGTCACAGCACCAGCAGGAGGATCTTGTCACAGTAGGTGGAGATCACACCAGTGGGTGAGGTATTGCACTGGTAGGCAGTCACAGCACCTGCAGGAGGATCCTGTCACAGTAGGTGGAGATCACACCAGTGGGTGAGGCATTGCACTGGTAGGCAGTCACAGCACCAGCAGGAGGATCCTGTCACAGTAGGTGAAGATCACACCAGTGGGTGAGGTATTGCACTGGTAGACAGTCACAGCACCAGCAGGAGGATCCTGTCACAGGAGGTGGAGATCACACCAGTAGGTGAGGTATTGCACTGGTAGGCAGTCACAGCACCAGCAGGTGGATCCTGTCACAGGAGGTGGAGATCACACCAGTGGGTGAGGTATTGCACTGGTAGTCAGTCACAGCACCAGCAGGAGGATCTTGTCACAGGAGGTGGAGATCACACCAGTGGGTGAGGTATTGCACTGGTAGTCACAGCACCAGCAGGTGGATCCTGTCACAGGAGGTGGAGATCACACCAGTGGGTGAGGTATTGCACTGGTAGACAGTCACAGCACCAGCAGGAGGATCCTGTCACAGGAGGTGGAGATCACACCAGTAGGTGAGGTATTGCACTGGTAGGCAGTCACAGCACCAGCAGGTGGATCCTGTCACAGGAGGTGGAGATCACACCAGTGGGTGAGGTATTGCACTGGTAGGCAGTCACAGCACCAGCAGGAGGATCTTGTCACAGTAGGTGGAGATCACACCAGTGGGTGAGGTATTGCACTGGTAGGCAGTCACAGCACCTGCAGGAGGATCCTGTCACATGAGGTGGAGATCACACCAGTGGGTGAGGTATTGCACTGGTAGGCAGTCACAGCACCAGCAGGAGGATCTTGTCACAGTAGGTGGAGATCACACCAGTGGGTGAGGTATTGCACTGGTAGGCAGTCACAGCACCTGCAGGAGGATCCTGTCACAGTAGGTGGAGATCACACCAGTGGGTGAGGCATTGCACTGGTAGGCAGTCACAGCACCAGCAGGAGGATCCTGTCACAGTAGGTGGAGATCACACCAGTGGGTGAGGTATTGCACTGGTAGACAGTCACAGCACCAGCAGGTGGATCCTGTCACAGGAGGTGGAGATCACACCAGTGGGTGAGGTATTGCACTGGTAGGCAGTCACAGCACCTGCAGGAGGATCCTGTCACAGTAGGTGGAGATCACACCAGTGGGTGAGGCATTGCACTGGTAGTTAGTCACAGCACCAGCAGGTGGATCCTGTCACAGGAGGTGGAGATCACACCAGTGGGTGAGGTATTGCACTGGTAGACAGTCACAGCACCAGCAGGTGGATCCTGTCACAGGAGGTGGAGATCACACCAGTGGGTGAGGTATTGCACTGGTAGGCAGTCACAGCACCAGCAGGTGGATCCTGTCACAGGAGGTGGAGATCACACCAGTGGGTGAGGTATTGTACTGGTGGGCAGTCACAGCACCAGCAGGTAGATCCTTTCACAGGAGGTGGAGATCACACCAGTGGGTGAGGTATTGCACTGGTAGGCAGTCACAGCACCAGCAGGAGGATCCTGTCACAGGAGGTGGAAATCACACCAGTGGGTGAGGCATTGCACTGGTAGGCAGTCACAGCACCAGCAGGAAGATCCTGCCACAGGAGGTGATCACACTAGTGGGTGAGGTATTGCACTGGTAGACAGTCACAGCACCAGCAAGAGGATCCTGTCACAGGAGGTGGAGATCACACCCATAGGTGAGAGGTATTGCACTGGTTGATAGCTAGAAGCTCATTGGTTGCTATGGACAATAAACTCTTAGAAGGTTTTCTACATCTCTCCCTTGGGTATTGCCGCAATGCCCAGCTGAGCACATATCAGGCACTTATGGTAGTGCCCAAATCTCATGTTTTCTCTCCTCCATGTTGTAATGCCAGCAGGATGTGCGGTTGGAGCTCCTGAACTGGCATGGCCCTGTCCGGCTCAGATTAGGCCAAAGATAAAATAGGATTTTGGTACTTACCGGTAAATCCTTTTCTCTTAGTCCGTAGAGGATGCTGGGGACTCCAACAGGACCATGGGGTATAGACGGATCCGTAGGAGCTTGGGCACACTATAAAGACTTAAACTGGGTGTGAACTGGCTCCTCCCTCTATGCCCCTCCTCCAGACCTTAGAAACTGTGCCCAGGAGAGATGGACATTTCGAGGAAAGAATTTATAAACACAGTGAGTGTCATACCAACTCACACCACGAACATACCGCAGAACGTGGCATTCAATAGAAAACCAGCCTACGGCATGAAAAAGACACAACCACATGCTGAAAGAATATGTAACACAACCTGTGTGCCAACACAACCAATAATAAGACACCTCATGCCATTGCCTGAACAGCAACAGTCTAACAGAGAAGAAACACCACGAAAGTATAACCAAAACAACAACTGCAGACATAGTACGCACTGGGACGGGTGCCCAGCATCCACTACGGACTAAGAGAAAAGGATTTACCGGTAAGTACCAAAATCCTATTTTCTCATACGTCCTAGAGGATGCTGGGGACTCCAACAGGACCATGGGGTCAATACCAAAGCTCCAGAACGGGCGGGAGAGTGTGAACGACTCTGCAGCACCTATTGAGCAAACAAAAGGTCCCCCTCGACCAGGGTATCAAACTTGCAGAGCATAGCAAAGCGCTTGAACCCGACCAAGTATCCACTCGGCAAAGTTGACCCGCCGCGACTCCTCGGGCATCCGCCCAAGAAGAGCCCATCTTCCCAGTATAATGGGCCTCCACCGACTTCGGTGACGGCAATCCAGCCGTAGAACGAACATGCCAAATAGCATCCAGATCCAGCGTGTAACCAAAATGGCGACCTAAATATTCAAATCCCTGGCTACATCAAGGGAATTTGAATCAGCTAATGCCTAAGTCCACCGGCATCAATATAGGCCAAATTCTGCGAAACCCAGAAACCACTCTCGGCAGAACTACTAAACAAGTTCTCAATTCCTTCCTATCCACACGAAAGATCAAACAAGGCTCTTGTGAGACAAAATCACCACATCCGACACCCGCTTTATGGATGTCAAAGCCAAGAGCATGACCACTTTCCAAGAAAGAAGTTTTCGTAAAGAAATTATTAGGCCACACTCCCAACTCTAAACTTGCCTCCACACTGGTTTGTAAAGTATGGATAAGAACGACCTAGCTGAAAGACTTCCATAGGAGCCTTCCTGGATACACCCTAAACACATAGTTACGCCCACTACAGTGGTAAAGCTTAGCCGTTACTTCTTCCTTAACTTAACGAATTAAGGAAAGGACTTCACTGGGAACACCCTTCCGGATTAGGATATGGCATTCCACCGCCACGACGTCAGACGCAGCCGCGGTAAGTCTTGAAACACGCTCTGATCCTGTTGTCACAGATCCTCACGTAAAGAAAAAGGTCAGGAATCTTCTATGAGTAAATCATGAACACCTGGATAGCAAACCCTCCGTGGTAAGACCGGATCCAAGAGGATCGCCTGAACCTTAGTTCCTCCCACGTTCATCACCTTCAAACCAAAATGAAAGCGGAGAGGCCACCTAGACCGACTAAAAACCACGGTGTCACGAGGTTGTCCACTGCTATAGCTTAAGCGTCCCCTGACCTGGAACAATAACCCTGAGGCCTCTCCTGGAGGCGAGACGCCAACATATCCAATTGCGACAATCCACAAAGACTTGTCACGACTGTGAAAACTCCTCGATGACGACCGAATTTTTCCCGGATGGAGATCACGGCAGCAGAGGAAATCTATTTCTCCGTCGTTCACCTCCGGAACGAAGCTTGTTAAGATAGCGGTTACCAAACTCTACACCCAACGGCAAAACTGTGCATCTACTGCCAGCTTTGCTCCTTGTGCCGCCATAGCAGTTCACTTATGCCACTGCTGACAAGACGTCGAGCACAACTAACACGGGCAGAACACGAAGAATACATTTGTCGAAACTAACTCTTAATTCAAGCAAGTTTATATCAGACAAGTTTTCCAACTCTACCCTATCCCCTGGAAACACGTCCCTTGCAAGTACTGCTCCTCCATCTCGGAGATCTGTATGCACGGACACCAGGATTTACACCCGGAACCCGAACCTTCATCCCTCTAGAAGGAGAGAACCGAGCAGACACCACAGGAGCGATGTCCTGGCCATTAGGCTTATATTCATGTGCGTGTGCAGGTGAGACCCGGACCACCTTTTCAACTGGTCTCTTGAAAACCACTCCGGCAATAAAGCCTCTGTTAGGGTCTCCTGCCCTGTGCTGCCACGTCGTCATGGCAACCGGGAGACAAGTGCTAGCGGAGTAACCTGAGCGCAGCTGATACTCCGGTTCGGGTCTTTTGCTGTGCAGTGGTTACAGGCTCTGTGCACGGCAGGGGATCCGGTGCTGGTTTTTGTGCTCACAGTCTGTGAGGTCTGAGTGGGGCGTGGACAGCACCTGCTTTATAAGGCCTCTTCTCAGGTTAAGCAGATGCTGCTGAATCTTTGTTGGTTAGTCAGTTCCTGAAAGTTAGCCAGTACTGTGTAGCTTTGTATTTATTGTTGCTTACTGCAAATAGGCCTGGGGATTTGGTACTACACTCTGCCAATCCAGACCTAGCAGTAAGACTGGAGTCAGTCGTTTAGCTTGCTGGGGTTCTTCTACTACTCTGTGAACTTAGCAAGTTTGCGGCTGTATTCTAAGACTTGCCTGCCTAAATCCTGTCTCACTGTGCAAGGTGTCAGGTGTCAGTTTAGTGGCAGTAAGCTGAACCTGTGCACTGCAAGTGAGAATTAGGATTGTGGAGACTCTCCTTGTGTCTATCATTCCATCTCTGACCAAGGAGTTTACTGCCACACCCGTTGGTAACCCTTTAGGGTTTTGCTGTTGCCCTTAGCAACAGCATTTCGGGTTCTCTACGTATTAAAACACAACATCTTGCTTTTCCCATCTGAGCATTACTAATACTAGGGAGACACCCAGTTCCTTAGCCTCTGGGCTTCTCTGTTCACTTTGTGTGTATTTTGTTACCCTATCACCTTCTGTGTACGTAATGTCATATTCCCCAGTCTGTCTGTGAGTTCATTTGTTTTGCATACCTATCCGTTCAGACACCAGTACATTCCTGCAGGCACTGGTGTGCATAACAGTTCAAACACCAGTACATTCCTGCAGGCACTGGAGTGCATAACAGTTCTGACACCAGTACATTCCTGCAGGCACTGGTGTGCATAACATATTCAGCAGCCAAATACTCCTGTTGAAATTTTGTGGGAATATGGAGCATACCCCTCAAAATAAGTTGCAACAGGTGGTCGATCAGGTGCAGGTCCTGACTCGACAATTTAATGATTTGTCCATTAAAATGCACACCTCCCAGGCCGCTGGCGGAGCTCCCGCAGCAGCAGCACCTTCAGGGGTTAAGGAGCCGAAAGTAAATCTCCCGGATCGTTTTTCTGGAGATCGCTCGCAGTTCTTTTGTTTCAAGGAGAGCTGCAAGCTATACTTCCGGCTTAGGCCTCAGTCTTCTGGGTCGGAGATTCAGCGGGTGGGCATAGTGATTTCCTTGCTACAAGGAGACCCACAGGTCTGGGCATATGGGTTGCAGCCTGACTGTCCGTCGCTTAAAAGTGTTGATGCTTTTTTTACGGCACTGGGCATGTTGTATGATGACCCTGACAAGACGGCCTCAGCCGAGGCTCAGATTTCGATCCTTAAGCAAGGGCGAAGGCCAGTTGAGGTTTACTGTACGGAGTTTCGGTGGTTGGCCCATGATACCCAGTGGAATGACCCAGCCCTGAGACACCAGTACCGAAGAGGTCTTTCTAACCAGATAAAGGACCAACTGGTACAATATCCCTTGCCTGGATCAGCTCATGCAGTTATCCATCCGGGTGGATAGACGGCTGCGAGAGCGTAGGCTTGAAAGGGAGACTGAGGTTTCCTTCTTTCCCAAGGGAACCTCAGACTCTGAGGAATTTTCCGAGGAGCCTATGCAGATTGGGGCTACCCGCCTCTCCTCGCGTGAGAAGACGCGGAGGAGACAGCAGGGGTTGTTTTTGTACTGTGGGAATAAAGGTCATGTGGTAGTATTATGCCCAGAAAATCCGGAAAACTTCAGGGCCTGAGGGTGATGGGAAATATCCTGTCAGGCCAGAAGTCAGAATTTCCCAAGAAGACTTTTATCATTCCGGTGACCTTGAAGATCCTTGGTCAAACTGTCAAGACTGAGGCCTTTGTGGACAGTGGGGCCGACGGGGTTTTTATGGACCGCCAATTCGCCCTGAAACACTCTGTTCCCTTAGTACCCTTGGCATCGGAAATTGAGATTTGTGGGTTAAACGGGGAACCATTATCCCAAGGTAAAATTACCTCTTGCACTAGCCAGATTTCTTTGTTTATTGGAGCCACACACTCTGAAAAATTGTCCTTTTATGTGACTGTCTGTACTTTTGCCCCATTGGTGTTGGGGTTACCCTGGTTAAGGGCCCACAATCCTCAATTTGACTGGGTCTCTGGGGAGATTCTTAGTTGGGGTACTGATTGTTTCAGGAGTTGCTTGAGCCTTCCAGTCAGGCTCTCGCAGCTAAGTTTGCCAGGATTGCCAGGGTGTTATGCAGATTTTGCGGACGTGTTCTCCAAAAAAGTTGCAGAGGTACTACCTCCCCATCGCCCCTATGACTGTGCCATTGATTTGTTGCCAAATGCTAAGCTTCCCAAGAGCAGGTTGTACTCCCTGTCACGTCCTGAGACTCAGGCTATGGCAGAGTACATTCAGGAGAACTTGGCTAAGGGATTTATCAGACCTTCACAGTCTCCAGTTGGGTCGGGGTTCTTCTTCGTGGGTAAAAAGGACGGTTCGTTGCGACCCTGCATCGACTTCAGGGAATTGAACCGTATCACGATTAAAAACTCATACCCACTGCCTCTCATTTCGGTCTTGTTTGACCAGCTTCGTACTGCCACCATTTTTTCTAAGATTGACCTACGCGGTGCGTACAATCTAATCCGAATAAGAGAGGGGGATGAATGGAAGACTGCCTTTAATACCCACTCAGGGCATTATGAATATTTGGTGATGCCTTTTGGGCTCTGTAATGCCCCGGCAGTCTTCCAGGATTTCATGAATGATGTGCTCAGGGAATATTTGGATAGATTCTTAGTTGTATACTTAGATGACATCCTAATCTTCTCCCATTCCCTGGAGGAACATCGGAAGCATGTACGCTTAGTCCTCCAGAAACTCAGAGACCACCGGCTTGGGGCGAAGCTGGAGAAGTGCGAATTTGAAGTTCAGCAAATCGCATTTCTAGGATATATTATCTCCCCAGAAGGTTTCCAAATGGAGGGTTCCAAGGTACAGGCAGTCCTGGATTGGGTGCAGCCCACTAGTTTGAAGGCGCTTCAGCGTTTCCTGGGCTTTGCGAATTTTTATAGACGATTTATCGCTGGATTTTCGTCTATAGTGGCGCCCTTGGTGGCACTCACTAAGAAAGGGGCGGATGTTGCTCACTGGTCTTGTGAGGCTAAAGCGGCTTTTGCCCGTCTCAAAAGGGCATTTGTATCGGCCAAGGTGCTGCGACACCCAGATCCAGAGCGTCCTTTTGTGGTGGAGGTGGATGCCTCTGAGATGGGTATTGGGGCAGTGCTTTCTCAGATGGGAGTGTCTGATAATCGCCTTCATCCCTGTGCTTACTTTTCCCGTAAATTTTCGCCTGCCGAGATGAATTATGACGTGGGTAACCGGGAATTGTTGGCTATTAAGGATGCACTCGAGGAGTGGAGACACTGGCTTGAGGGGGCTAAGTTTGTGGTCTCAATTCTCACCGACCATAAGAATCTGGCATATTCAGAGTCAGCGAAGCGTCTCAATGCCAGGCAGGCACGATGGGCTTTGTTTTTTGCTCGCTTTAATTTTTTGATAACATATCGCCCTGGGTCAAAAAACATCAAGGCTGATGCGCTCTCGCAGAGTTTTGCTCCAATCCAGGAGACCACCGAGGAGCCGTTGCCCATTGTGTCCCCATCATGTATTAAAGTGGGCATTACCCAGGACCTCTTATCATTAGTCCTTAGAGCACAGGAGCAGGCTCCTCCAGACCTTCCGGTAGGTCTTTTGTTTGTGCCTCCTAGGTTAAGACAGCGAGTGTTCCTGGAATTCCATGCCAAGAAGTCGGCAGGTTACCCGGGTATTGCCAGAACTCGGGAGTTGCTATCTAGGGCGGTGTGGTGGCCCTCGGTGGCTAAGGATGTGGATCAGTGGGTTCGGGCATGTGACATCTGTGCCCGAAATAAGACTCCTAGAGGGGTTCCTGTTGGCCCATTACATCCACTCTCTATCCCATCTAAGCCATGGACCCACATTTCCATGGATTTTGTGGTGGACTTGCCCAAATCCTCGGGGATGACAGCCATCTGGGTTGTCGTTGACAGGTTTTCGAAGATGGCGCACTTCGTTCCACTGGTTGGGCTGCCATCGGCCAGACGCCTGTCTGAATTATTTATGCTGCATGTTGTGCGTCTCCACGGGTTGCCACTTGATGTGGTCTCTGACCGCGGATCCCAGTTTGTGGCCAAATTCTGGAGGGCATTTTGTTCCGATCTCCAGATTTCTGTCAGCTTGTCGTCAGGCTACCATCCGCAGTCTAATGGGCAGACTGAAAGGGTGAACCAGTCCTTGGAGCAGTTCCTCAGGTGTTATGTCTCCAAGTGTCAGACTGACTGGGTTGCTCATCTGTCCATGGCGGAGTTTGCCTATAACAACGCGGCTCACTCTGCTACAGGGATCTCTCCCTTCCTTTGTGTGTATGGGCATCATCCTAAGGCCAATTCTTTTGACCCCCTGGACTCCACGCCTGGTGGTTCCTCTGTGGTTTCGGTCCTTAGAGGTATTTGGCGGAAAGTGAAGAAAGCCCTTGTGTCTGTGTCATTAGTGACCAAAAGGGTTTTTGATAAGCGGAAAAGACCCTGCAGCTTCAAATTAGGAGACTTCGTCTGGTTGTCTACCAAGAATTTGAAGTTGAGACAGCCATCTCATAAGTTAGGCCCCCGGTTCATCGGCCCTTATAAGATCACCAGGGTTATCAATCCGGTGGCATTTCAGTTAGATCTGCCCCGTTCTTTGGGTATCAATAAAACATTTCATTGTTCCCTTTTAAAACGGGCGATTAGTAATCCTTCTTCCAGTGGAAGACCTTCCCCTCTTCTGATACGTGGCCAGAGGGAGTTTGTTGTTGAAAGGATTCTTGACTCCAAGATGGTTCGGGGTCGGCTGTCATTTTTGGTGCACTGGAAGGGGTATGGCCCGGAGGAGCGGTCGTGGGTGCGCAGTTGTGATCTTCATGCCCCCAGACTGATACGCTCTTTCTTCTCGCAGTTCCCCGATAAACCCGGTGGTAGGGGTTCTTTGACCCCTCGTCAGAGGGGGGGTACTGTTAGGGTCTCCTGCCCTGTGCTGCCACGTCGTCATGGCAACTGGGAGACAAGTGCTAGCGGAGTAACCTGAGCGCAGCTGATACTCCGGTTCGGGTCTTTTGCTGTGCAGTGGTTACAGGCTCTGTGCACGGCAGGGGATCCGGTGCTGGTTTTTGTGCTCACAGTCTGTGAGGTCTGAGTGGGGCGTGGACAGCACCTGCTTTATAAGGCCTCTTCTCAGGTTAAGCAGATGCTGCTGAATCTTTGTTGGTTAGTCAGTTCCTGAAAGTTAGCCAGTACTGTGTAGCTTTGTATTTATTGTTGCTTACTGCAAATAGGCCTGGGGATTTGGTACTACACTCTGCCAATCCAGACCTAGCAGTAAGACTGGAGTCAGTCGTTTAGCTTGCTGGGGTTCTTCTACTACTCTGTGAACTTAGCAAGTTTGCGGCTGTATTCTAAGACTTGCCTGCCTAAATCCTGTCTCACTGTGCAAGGTGTCAGGTGTCAGTTTAGTGGCAGTAAGCTGAACCTGTGCACTGCAAGTGAGAATTAGGATTGTGGAGACTCTCCTTGTGTCTATCATTCCATCTCTGACCAAGGAGTTTACTGCCACACCCGTTGGTAACCCTTTAGGGTTTTGCTGTTGCCCTTAGCAACAGCATTTCGGGTTCTCTACGTATTAAAACACAACATCTGGCTTTTCCCATCTGAGCATTACTAATACTAGGGAGACACCCAGTTCCTTAGCCTCTGGGCTTCTCTGTTCACTTTGTGTGTATTTTGTTACCCTATCACCTTCTGTGTACGTAATGTCATATTCCCCAGTCTGTCTGTGAGTTCATTTGTTTTGCATACCTATCCGTTCAGACACCAGTACATTCCTGCAGGCACTGGTGTGCATAACAGTTCAAACACCAGTACATTCCTGCAGGCACTGGAGTGCATAACAGTTCTGACACCAGTACATTCCTGCAGGCACTGGAGTGCATAACAGTTCTGACACCAGTACATTCCTGCAGGCACTGGAGTGCATAACAGTTCTGACACCAGTACATTCCTGCAGGCACTGGTGTGCATAACAGCCTCTCACCAAAAAAAGGCCTCTCCGGCCGCAGCCAACCGGTTAAGTAACTGAACACCTTGATGAGGTGTCACAGGAAAACCGATCCAACCTGGATCTGCAGACCTCTTTTCACATGGAAAACCCCCGAAAGTTTACCGGTCATTATCAACTCTGAAAAAAACCACCTCCAACCTTTGTGTTGTTGGAAACAACAGCCGATCCCTGTGTCAAGGAAAAGTCAGAGAGAAACAACGATTTGCACCTTTATACAGGGACCACCGGACAATGTTCTGATCCTGACGCACCTCTGTACGGCGTTGTGTACTATCTTCCCTTCCAGAATGGAATGGCAAGAACTATTAGAAAGACAGTTAAGGGAAACAACCGTAACTCCAAATGTTCCCCTTTGGATTCTATAAATAACCTACAGGTCCCAGTCTATTCCTGGACCAACCGAAGCAAATTAGACAAGTGTCCGCCGGAGCAGGGACCAGCCCGATAAACTCAGCGACAAGTGGTGGATGTGGAGGAAACAGAAACGACATCCACTTCTGCGAACCTAACCAGGCTGTAGAACTCTTACCTATTCACCTTCCCCTGACTACACAGAACAGAAAAAGGACTGTATCGAACCGGTTAAAACGACCGCGTCCCCCAAAAGAATGCGTCACCAACCATTGTGAAAGAGGCTAACACACACAGTTAGACTTACCAGAGGTATCCGCCGAGATTGACTGACCATAGGCCACCAAACAGCTGTATACCTTCCTCCATCATCTCCCGGAGACATCCTCCGCATTTTTCCGGTCACACCTCTGTCACGTGGCCGCCTGCTGCAATGTTATAAGGTAGAACAAACATAGACAAGCCTACCCCCACCGGGTACGGTAATTCTATCTGATGCCTACCCGAATACAACACTCCCTCAGGTGCATACAGCGCAACCAGGTCAAAGTATAGAAATAAAATTTCACTTAGCTGCCGGTGTATGATCCTTTGCGACCGGGCTCTGCGTCGGCCAGGAGTTGACTGTCATAATTTTCTCTCCGCGATGTGAAGAGAAGAATATTCGGACTCCTTGAGAGGATCGAAACCAACTCGTCACGCCCAATCTAGAGCTTAATCAACAGAGCGACCAGCACATGATAAGAATACCATTATTTCAGCATTTATGTATATACATCAGGTAATACACAATAAAACACATATATCCTAACCCTGCATATATAAACCTATATCTACATATATACACATATAGATATAACCTATACGCAAGTGGATTGTCCATACCTGTCAGGTCCCTAGTGACAGTAATGTGTTGTGCATGTGTATGACCATGTACTGACATGCCCCCGATGGGGATCTATCAGGAACGTTCTGGTCGACAGAAACGTAGTAAATGTCGACATCAATGAATAGAAAGTGGGCAAAAAATAATCACGGAACCCCGAGGGGTCTGAGGGAAGGATACAAACACAATTTTGATAACTCCCCCCCCACATATATCAATAAATAAATATATACATATAGATATATACAGGTACAAGGTAATAACAGCTTGAATTTTTTTTTTTACCCAGGAAATACCATTGATGCCGACATGGCATCCTCAAACAACGGTATCTCCCATATCGTGCTTTCTGTTTTAAGCACACAAAGACCAATTGGCGAATACTTAATTTCCCGAATCAAGCACCACCATGCGTCGGCGAAGCCGACAGTTATCCCCACAGCAGCTTGTGACAAAGCCCTCACGCCTGCCGACATATGTCGACTAACCAATAGAGGGTACAAACAGGGAAACATTGAATTTATACAATATAAGAGTGAATATGCGCCCATTATCAACCACAATGCTATATGACCCCATATAGCTGTAAAAACACTATTTCCCCCTCCCCCCCCTCCATCTTACTATGCAGCAAGTGCTGGCGGGGATTCTGAAGAAAATTGCGCTGACTCCCCTATGAGGGCTAAGCTCCGCCCCTTCCCGGCGCGCTTATGCCCACTCAAATTAAATAAATATATATATACCTAATGAGCTGGGAAACATATATATATATATATATATATATATATATATATATATAGGGAGTAATCCCCTGTTTGTCTAAAAACACAGCCCAGGGCACCCCCCCGCGCCCCGCACCCACGGAAGCCGTTGGTGTGTGGGAGCCACGGAGCACAGCGCGCACGCTGCGGTACCCTGGCGGGGCGAAGACGCCCGGAGTCCGGGTATGCTCCCCCACCCGGGATCATTCACTAAAAGCTGCCCAGGGCGCTCCCCCCCAGCACCCTGCAGGCCGATGGCGTGCGGGAGCGCAGCACTACCGCTCCCTCCCATTCGCGGCACACTGGCGGAGAGGGCACCAAAGTATGTCCCCCCCGCCAACGAACTACATAATAGCCATTTATATATCTATACTGCCCAGGGCGCTCCCCTCCCCCAGCGCCCTGCAGGGCGATGGTGTGTGTGTGAGCCGGGAGCCCCTCCCTTTCGCTGCACACTGGTGGGGTGAACATACCCGGTGTTCGGGCACTGAAGTATGTGCCCCTGCCAGCGATCTACATTATGCTGCCCAGGGCGCTCCCCCCCAGCGCCCTGCAGGCCGATGGTGTGTGTGGGAGCAGGGAGCGCAGCGCTACCGCTGTTGCTCCCCCCTGCGGCACACTGGCAGGGTGAACATACCCATTGCCTGGGCACCTAAATATGTCCCCCTGCCAGCTTTTAGACCCTCAGCAACATGCCCTCAGGGCGCTCCCCCCCAGCGCCCTGCACCCTGCCAGAGACGTTGGTGTGTGGGAGCATGGAGCGCAGCGTTACCGCTGCTGTTACCTCCGTTACTGAAGTCTTCTGCCGTCACTGAAGTCTTCTTTTCTTCCAATACTCACCCGGGTTCTTCCTTCTGGCTTCTGTGAGGGGGGTGACGGCGTGGCTCCGGGAACAAGCAGCTAGGCGTACCAAGTGATCGAACCCTCTGGAGCTAATGGTGTCCAGTAGCCGAGAAGCAGAGCGCTTAACTAAGAAGAAGTAGGTCTGACTTCTCTCTCCTCAGTCCCACGATGCAGGGAGCCTGTAGCCAGCAGGTCTCCCTGAAAATAACAAACCTAACATAAAGTCTTTCAGAGAAACTCAGGAGAGCTCCCCTAGTGTGTGTCCAGTCACTCCTGGGCTCAAAGTCTAACTGAGGTCTGGAGGAGGAGCATAGAGGGAGGAGCCAGTTCACCCCCAGTTAAAGTCTTTAGAGTGTGACCAAGCTCCTGCGGATCCATCTATACCCCATGGTCCTCTTGGAGTCTCCAGCATCCTCTAGGACGTATGAGAAAAGTCATGTTACAGAACAGTGTAATTAGCTAATATGAGGAGATATTGTTTACACATATAGGGCCTGATTCTGATATTTACATAAATCTCTGATGTTTAATAATCTGCGCATGAGCGGGCACCGCACTGCACATGCGCAGATCTGGTCCCGCAACATCCTGAGTAACCTCAGGGTTTCTCGATGTCCTATGTGCATGCAGATGATCCCGTGCTGCCCCTTCAGATCAGACTTTCCGACATTCTGGCTGCTCTCTGCGGGAGAGAGCAGCCAGGTCGGCTCAGCAGGGGGTCAGGGGCAGGCTGTGACGTGGGGAGGAGGTGGACCGGAGGCGGAACGGGGGTGGGGCATGGGTGGAGTTATCACATCACGTCCTTTAAGCCACGCCCCCGCTCTGTAATGCCGCGATCCCCGGCATTACACTGCAGGGGGCGTGGCTATGATGACGCGATTCTGCAAGAATCGCGTCATCAACTGCCCGGACCGCCCACTTTACACAGTAAGTGGGCGGACGGGCAGGGTGACAGCTGGTTCCAGGAGACTTGCCTGCTCTTCCGTGGGGCCGGGAGGGTCACACTATTTTCGGGAGCCTCCCGGCCATTACGGGAGAGTAGGCAAGTCTGCTTCAGATGCAGCAGCACATTACAGAATCCTGGGCTATTTTTTTACTTAATACACCTGCCGTAGCTTTTGCATAATTCTGCACAACTGCAGAGGGGCCATTAGCGTCCACCTCTGAAACAGCCCCATAATTATATAGAGGCAGGGGCTTAACTAGAACTTTGTGTGCCTCATAGCAAAAAATTTTCTAGTGGAAACGGCCCCCCTTGCAAATTCCCCATAGGCAAACGCAGGGGGGGTTTCCGGTTGCCCGGAACCCCCCCCCCTCTTGGTAAGTGACTCAAATTATGAAAACAATAGCAATGGTATATAGGGGGTAATTCCAAGTTGATCGCAGCAGGAATTTAGTTAGCAATTGGGCAAAACCATGGGGGTAATTCCAAGTTGATCGCAGCAGGAAAATTTTTAGCAGTTGGGTAAAACCATGTGCACTGCAGGGGAGGCAGATTTAACATGTGCAGAGAGAGTTAGATTTGGGTGTGGTGTGTTCAATCTGCAATTTGCAGTGTAAAAATAAAGCAGCCAGTATTTACCCTGCACAGAAATAAAATAACCCACCCAAATCTAACTCTCTCTGCACATGTTATATCTGCCTCCCCTGCAGTGCACATGGGCCCTCATTCCGAGTTGTTCGCGCGTAAGATTTTTTCGCAACAGAGCGATAAGTCGCGAACTGCGCATGCGCAACGTTCACAGTGCGTCTGCGCCAAGTAAATTTGCAAAAGAGTTTGTTTTTTTACTCACGGCCTAACAAAGAAATTTCATCGTTCTGGTGATCGTAGTGTGATTGACAGGAAGTGGGTGTTTCTGGGCGGAAAAATAAGAATTTACTTACCGATAATTCTATTTCTCGTAGTCCGTAGTGGATGCTGGGGACTCCGTCAGGACCATGGGGAATAGCGGGCTCCGCAGGAGACAGGGCACATCTAAAAAGCTTTTTAGGTCACATGGTGTGTACTGGCTCCTCCCCCCATGACCCTCCTCCAAGCCTCAGTTAGGTACTGTGCCCGGACGAGCGTACACAATAAGGAAGGATCTTGAATCCCGGGTAAGACTCATACCAGCCACACCAATCACACCGTACAACTTGTGATCTGAACCCAGTTAACAGTATGATAACAAAACGAAGTAGCCTCCGAAAAGATGGCTCACAACAATAGTAATAACCCGATTTTTGTAACAATAACTATGTACAAGCATTGCAGACAATCCGCACTTGGGATGGGCGCCCAGCATCCACTACGGACTACGAGAAATAGAATTATCGGTAAGTAAATTCTTATTTTCTCTAACGTCCTAGTGGATGCTGGGGACTCCGTCAGGACCATGGGGATTATACCAAAGCTCCCAAACGGGCGGGAGAGTGCGGATGACTCTGCAGCACCGAATGAGAGAACTCCAGGTCCTCCTTAGCCAGAGTATCAAAATTTGTAAAATTTTACAAACGTGTTCTCCCCTGACCACGTAGCTGCTCGGCAAAGTTGTAATGCCGAGACTCCTCGGGCAGCCGCCCAGGATGAGCCCACCTTCCTTGTGGAATGGGCATCTACATATTTCGTCTGTGGCAGGCCTGCCACAGAATGTGCAAGCTGAATTGTACTACAAATCCAGCGTGCAATAGACTGCTTAGAAGCATGAGCACCCAGCTTGTTGGGTGTATACAGTATAAACAGCAAGTCAGACTTTCTGACTCCAGCCGTCCTAACTATATATATATATATATATTTTTTTAGGGCCCTGACCACGTCTAGTAACTTGGAGTCCTCCAAGTCCCTAGTAGCCGCAGGCACCACAAGAGGTTGTTTCAGGTGAAAACGCTGACACCCCTTTATGAAGAAACTGGAGACGAGTCCCAGTTCTGTCCTGTTCAAATGGAAAATTTTAATATGGGCTTTTGTAAGACAAAGCCGCCCATTCTGACAATCGCCTGGCCGAGGCCAGGGCTAACAACATGGTCACTTCCCATGTGAGATATTTGTCAACAGCATGGTCACTTTCCATGTGAGATATTTTAAATCCACAGATTTGAGCGGTTCAAACCAATATGATTTTAAGAAATCCCAACACTATGTTGAGATCTCACAGTGCCCCTAGGGGCACAAAAAAGCTGTATATGCAATACATCCTTTACAATCTGGACTTCAGGAACTGAAGTCAATTCTTTCTGGAAGAAAATCTACAGGGCCGAAATTTAAATGTTAATGAACCCCAATTTGAGGTCCAAAACACTCCTGTTTTCAGGAAGTGTAGAAATCGACCTAGTTGAATTTCCGTCGTGGAGCCTTCCTGGCCTCACCCACGCAACATATTTTCACCACATGTGGTGATGACGTTGTGCGGTCACCTCCTTCCTGGCTTTGACCAAGGTAGGTATGACCTCTTATGGAATGCCTTTTCCCCTCAGGATCCGGCATTCAACCGCCATGCTGTCAAACGCAGCCGCGGTAAGTCTTGGAATAGACATGGTACTTGCTGAATCAAGTCCCTTCTTAGCTCCCCAGGCCCTTAGTCCTCTGTGAGCATTTCTTGAAGTTCCGGGTACCAAGTCCCTCTTGGCCAATCCGGAGCCACTAGTATAGTTCATACTCCTCTATGTCTTATAATTCTCAATACCCTGGTTATGAGAAACAGAGGAGGGAACACATACACAGACTGGTACACCCACGGTGTTACCAGAACATCCACAGCTATCGCCTGAAGGTCTCATGACCTGGCGGAATACCTGTCCCGTTTTTTGTTCGGGCGGGACGCCATCATGTCCACCTTTGGTCTTTGCCAACGGTCCACAATCATGTTGAAAAACTTCCCTATGAAGTTTCCACTCTCCCGGGTGGAGGTCATGCCTGCTGAGGAAGTCTGCTTCCCAGTCGTCCACTCCCGGAAAGAACACTGCTGACAGTGCTATCACATGATTTTCCGCCTAGCGAAAAATCCTTGCAGTTTTCACTGCCCTCCTGCTTCTTGTGCCGCCCTTCTGTTTACGTGGGCGACTGCCGTGATGTTATCCCACTGGATCAATACCGGCTGACCTTGAAGCAGAGGTCTAGCTAAGGTTAGAGCATTATAAATTTGCTCTAAGCTTATTTATGCGGAGAGAATTCTCCAGACTTAATCACACTTCCCTGGAAATTTTTTCCCTGTGTGACTGTTCCCCAGCCTCTCAGGCTGGCCTCCGTGGTCACCGGCATCCAATCCTGAATGCCGAATCTGCGGCCCTCTAGAAGATGAGCACTCTGTAATCACCACAGGAGAGACACCCTTTTCCTTGGATATAGGGTTATCCGCTGATGCATCTGAGGATGCGATCCGGACCATTTGTCCAGCAGATCCCACTGAAGAGTTCTTGCGGGAAATCTGCCGAATGGAATTGCTTCGTAATAAGCCACCATTTTTACCAGGACTCTTGTGCAATGATGCACTGACACTTTTCCTGGTTTTAGGAGGATCCCGATTAGCTCGGATAACTCCCTGGTTTTCTCCACTGGGAGAAACACGTTTTTCTGGACTGTGTCCAGAATCTTCCCTAGGAACAGTAGACGTGTCGTCGGAAAAAGCTGCGATTTTGGAATATTTAGAATCCACTCGTGCTGTCGTAGAACTACTTAAGATAGTGCTACTCCGACCTCCAACTGTTCTCTGGACCTTGCCCTTATCAGGAAAGCGTCCATGTTTCTTTTAAGAAAAATCCTCATTCCGGCCATTACCTTGGTAAAGACCCGGGGCGCCGTGGACAATCCAAACGGCAGCGTCTGAACTGATAGTGACAGTTCTGTACCAGGAACCTGAAGTACCCTTGGTGAGAAGGGCAAATTTGGACCTGTAGGTAAACGTCCCTGATATCCAGTGACATCATATCGTCCACTTCTTCCTGGTTCGCTATCACTGCTCCGAGTGACTCCATCTTGATTTGAACGCTTGTATGTAAGTGTTCAAATATTTCAGATCTCACCGAGCCGGTTGGCTTCAGTACCACAATATAGTGTGGAATACTACCCCCTTCCTTGTTGTAAGAAGGGTACTTTGATTATCACCTGCTGGGAATACAGCCTGTGAATTGTGTGAGGGGGAGACGTCTCGAATTTCCAATGTACACCTGGGATATTACATGTAGGATCCCGGAGTTCCCTTGCGAGTGTTGCTGAAACTCTTGAGATGACCCCCTACCGCACCTGAGTCCGCTTGTACGGCCCCAGCGTTATGCTGCGGACTTGTCAGAAGCCGTGAGGAGCTTCTGTTCCTGGGAATGAGCTGCTTGCTGCAGTCTTCTTCCCTTTCCTCTCCCCCTGGGCAGATATGACTGGCCTTCGCCCGCCTGCCCGTATGGGGACGAAAGGACTGAGACTGAAAAGACTGTGTCCTTTTCTGCCAATATGTGACTCGGGGTAACAAAAGGTGGATTTTTCAGCTGTTGCCATGGCCACCAGGTCCAATGGACCGCCCCTTTATACGGCAATACTTCCATATGCCGTCTGGAATCTGCCTCACCTGACCACTGTCGTGTCTTCGTCTGGCAGATATGTACATCACATTTACTCTTGATGCCAGAATGCAAATATGCCTCTGCGCATCACACATATATAGAAATGCATCCTTAAAATGCTCTATAGACAATAAAATCCTGTCCCTGTCAAGGGTATCAAAATTTTCAGTCAGGAAATCCGACCAAGCCCCCTCAGCGCTGCACATCCAGGCTGAGGCGATTGCTGGTCGTAGTATAACACCAGTATGTGTGTATATACTGTTATGATATTTTCCAGCTTCCTATCAGCTGGCTCCTTGAGGGCGGCCGTATCTGGAAACGGTAACGCCATGTTTTTTATAAGCGTGTGAGCGCCTTGTCCACCCTAAGGTGTGTTTTCCAACTCGCCCTTACTACTGGCGGGAAAAAGGGTATACCGCCCATAACTTTCTGTCGGAGGAACCCCACGTATCATCACACACTTCATTTAATTTATCTGATTCAGGCAAAACTACAAGTAGTTTATTCCCACCCTACAAAATACCCTTATTTGTGGTACTTGTGGTATCAGAAATACGTAACACCTCCTTCATTGCCCTTAACATGTAACTTGTGGCCCTAAAGGAAAAATACGTTTGTTTCTTCACCGTCGACACTGGGGTCAGTGTCCGTGTCAGTGTCTGTCGACCGACTGAGGTAAATGGGCGTTTTTACAAGCCCCTGACGGTGTCTGAGACGCCTGGACCGATACTAATTTGTCCGCCGGCTGTCTCATGTCGTCAACCGGCTTGCAGCGTGTTGACATTATCACGTAATTCCATAAGTAAGCCATCCATTCTGGTGTCGACTCCCTAGAGAGTGACATCACCATTACAGGCAATTTTCTCCGTCTCCTCACCAACATTTTCCTCATACATGTCGACACACACGTACCGACCTACAGCACACACATACAGGGAATGCTCTGATAGAGGACAGGACCCACTAGCCCTTTGGGGAGACAGAGGGAGAGTTTGCCAGCACACACCAAAAGCGCCATAATGTATAAAACAACCCTAGAAGGTGTTGTTTCTATATATGGGCTCTTAATATATAATTATATCGCCAATTTATGCCCCCCTTCTCTTTAACCCTGTTTCTGTAGTGCAGGGGAGAGTGGGAGCCTTCCTCACCAGCGGAGCTGGTCAGGAAAATGGCGCTGAGAGCTGAGGAGAATAAACTCCGCCCCTTTCACGGCGGGCTTTTCTCCCGGTTATTAGGAAAACTGGCCTGGGTTAAATACATACATATAGCCTTAATGGCTATATGTGATGTATTTATTTGCCAAATAGGTATTTATATTGCTGCCCAGGGCGCCCCCAGCAGCGCCCTGCACCCTCCGTGACCGTGTCAGTGAGCCGTGTAGCAACAATGGCGCACAGCTGCAGTGCTGTGCGCTACCTCTCTGAAGACTGTGAAGTCTTCTGCCGCCTGTTTCCGGACCTCCGTTCCGCCGTCTTTCTTCAGCGTCTGTAAGGGGGATCGGCGGCGCGGCTCCGGGACGAACCCCAGGCTGACCTGTGTTCCGACTCCCTCTGGAGCTCAGTGTCCAGTAGCCTAAAACTTCAATCCTCCTGCACGCAGGTGAGTTGCAAGTCTCTCCCCTAAGTCCCTCGTTGCAGTGATCCTGTCGCCAGCAGGAATCACTGATTAGAAACCTAAAAAAAAACTTTACTAAACAGCTCCTTAAGAGAGCCATCCAGTTTGCACCCTTCTCGGACGGGCACAAAAACCTAACTGAGGCTTGGAGGAGGGTCATGGGGGGAGGAGCCAGTACACACCATGTGACCTAAAAAGCTTTTTAGATGTGCCCTGTCTCCTGCGGAGCCCGCTATTCCCCATGGTCCTGACGGAGTCCCCAGCATCCACTAGGACGTTAGAGAAATGGCCGTTTTATGGGTGTGTGCAAAAAAACGCAGCCGTTTCTGGGAAAAACGCGGGAGTGTCTGAAGAAACGGGGGAGTGTCTGGGCGAACGCTGGGTGTGTTTGTGACGTCAAACCAGGAACGAAACTGACTGAACTGATCGCAGTGTAGGAGTAAGTCTGGAGCTACTCAGAAACTGCAAAGAAATTTCTGGAGGTCATTCCGAGTCGTTCGCTCGGAAAATTTCTTCGCATCGCAGCGATTTTCCGCTTAGTGTGCATGCGCAATGTCCGCACTGCGACTGCGCCAAGTAAATTTGCTAAGAAGTTTGGATTTTTACTCACGGCTTTTTCATCGCTCAGGCGATCGTAGTGTGATAGACAGGAAGTGGGTGTTTCTGGGCGGAAATTGGCCGTTTCATGGGCGTGTGGGAAAAAAACGCTACCGTTTCTGGGAAAAACGCGGGAGTGGCTGAAGAAACGGAGGAGTGTCTGGGCGAACGCTGGGTGTGTTTGTGACGTCAAACCAGGAACGACAAGCACTGAACTGATCGCACAGGCAGAGTAAGTCTCGAGCTACTCAGAAACTGCACAGAGATGTCTTATCGCAATGTTGCGAATCTTTCGTTCGCAATTTTAAGATGCTAAGATTCACTCCCAGTAGGCGGCGGCTTAGCGTGTGCAATACTGCTAATATCGCCTTGCGAGCGAACAACTCGGAATGAGGGCCTCTATTCGCAATTCTGCTACTATTTCGTTCGCAATTCTGCTAAGCTAAGATACACTCCCAGAGGACGGCGGCTTAGCGTGTGCAATGTTGCTAAAAGCAGCTAGCGAGCGAACAACTCGGAATGAGGGCCAGCAGCTAGCGAGCGAACAACTCGGAATGAGGGCCATGGTTTTGCCCAATTGCTAACTAAATTCCTGCTGCGATCAACTTGGAAGAACTACCCCCATAATACGATAACTAGAGCTACCACCACATAATGCAGTTTAAGGGACAGAGCAGTGGTAGCATCTTCTTCTACCAAGTTTGCTGTGTGAATCCTCAGTCCACTGGACAAGAGAATAGCTACCAGGAAGAAAAGACAGGAGCCTTATCATGAGGTGGGATAATGTGTGCTTAAAAAGTGCAGGACTGGTTCTATTATGTTTGTGTATTTATTTATTTATTATGGTATGTTTCATCTTTTTCTTGACCACTTATTTATATTATTTAAATGTGTGATACAGCCTATAAGATAGACCATCTATGGTGTTAAATATTAATACTGTATTCCATGCAGTATACATTAATGTCCAGGGTCTTTACTAGGTTCTTCTACTGCTCCCCCAGACTCCAACAATTGCTCCAACGTTCCGCAGAGTGGGAGATTGTGTACTGCATTTGGAGACTCCCCTCTAGAAATCCTGCATTTGCCACTGTTCCCAGCTCAAGTGATCTGGGAATCCTACCCGGGTAGCTTGCCAGGTTGAACACATGTTCAACCCGGTAAGCTGTTTAGTGTAAACGGAAGCCGTGTCAATGCGACACGGCTCCCGTTCACAGTGTATGGAAGGGCGGCGCTGGGAGATCATGTGATCTCCCAGCGCCGCCCCTGCCACGTCAGCAGCAGCGTCACCAACCCAGCAATATGCCGGGTTGGTGAGCTGAGTGTAGAAGGGGGCTCTAGCACGGGTCGCAGCCGTGTCAGGCTCCCGACTGTGACCCGTGCTAGCAAGTGGAAAAGGGGTATAAGGCAGCAGGGACTTAGGGACAGAAAGAGGCAACAGGGGCATAGAAACAGAGAGAGAGAGAGGCAGAAAGGACATAGGGACAGATAGAGAGGCAGCGGGGGTGTAGAAACAGAGAGAGAGAGAGAGGCAGCAAGGACATAGGGACAGATAGAGAGGCAGCAGGGGTGTAGAAACAGAGAGAGAGGCAGCAGGGATGTAGGGGCAGATAGAGAGGTAATTGCAACATGCAAAAAAAGAAAAAAAATGAAAAAATGAATAAATGAACAATGGGGGTCATTCTGACCCGTTCGCACGCTGCTATTTTTCGCAGCAGTGCGAACGGGTTGGCTCTGCGCATGCGCGGTGGGCGCAGTGCGCAGGCGCGTCATTGCGCAGGTGCGTTGTTGCCCAATGTCGGCCGTCGCTGGGCAATGACAAGAAGAATGAAGAAAACGGTCGCTGCCACGATCGCATGAAGATTGACAGCAGGAGGGCGTTCCGGGGTGGCAACTCACCATTTTCTGGGAGTGGTGAGACCAACGCAGAGGTGTCCATGCGTTTGCAGGGCGGGTGTCTGACGTCAATTCCGGGGCCGGACAGGCTGAAGACATCGCAGTGGGTGAGTAAGTTGAAAGCTGCTCAGAAACTGCACAAAATGTTTTTTAATAGCACGACTGCACAAGCGATCGCAGCCTTGCTATGCAAAAAAGCCCTCCCCCATACGCGGCATCTAGTTGATTGCATGGGCAGCAAAAAGTGGCTATGTTCAATCAACTCGGAATGACCCCCAATGTCAGCAATTCTAAATATATAATATATGCCCAGATAAAATACATATAAAATCCCAAGTTTAAAGGAAGCGATGACAGGCCGCGATGTACGCATCTATCCCGAATCCGGAAATACAGAGTGCCCGACGCGTCACCAAGACAGCAGGCGGGCAGGAAATGAAGCAGTCACAGTGCCATCTCCATGGGGTATCCGGACTCCAGGTCGATAACAAAAAGGTCGACATACCTTAGGTCGACGCCAATTGGTCGACACGCCTTATGTCAACATGGACAAAAGATCGACATGGACAATATGTCGACAGGAACAAAGCCGACATGGAAAAAGGTCGACATGAGTTTTTCACGATTTTTTTCTTTTTTGGAACCTTTTCATACTTAACGATCCACGTGGACTACGACTGGAACGGTAATCTGTGCCGAGCGAAGGCACCATGCAAGGGGACGCGGTGCGCTAATTGGGGTTCCCGGTCACTCTACGAAGAATACGACAAAAAAAAACCCATTAGAAAACTCATGTCGACCTTTTTCCATGTCGACCTTGTTCCTGTCGACCTTTTGTCCATGTTGACAATTTGTCCATGTCGACCTAAGGTGTGTCGACCCATTGTCATTGAGCTAAGGTGTGTCAACCTTTTTGTTGTCGACCCGGAGTCCCAGACCCCTCCATGGGAATGGAAACACAGTGATGGAGATTACGGAAGCATAAAATATGGCAGCAGATAGACATCAGGCCAGAACACGTGACCAATATCAAGTGACATCAGTGTTAATAGAAAAACACGCTGTTGCCCTGGAGATGGGAACTGTTTATGGTCACATGATTTAGAGGAGATCTATGATTGGAGAGAGACCAGCCTCAGCAGTTATTTATGTTTCAGTAGGGGGGAGTGAAGGGATTGGATATTATGGGTATGTAAGGATTGTTTAGATGGAATAGCAACACTCATTACCTTGAAAAAGACCCCAGAGGGGGTTGAAACGCGTTAGTGGAAGGAGTGGAAGGAGAACAGTACCTTAAGGAGCGGAGTGCCTGCAAGTCTACCCGGGATACTGCATGGTGATATATACCTCCCAACTTTTCAATTTTCAAAAGAGGGACACACGCGCAGCTTCCGAAAAAGGGGCGTGACTTAAGAAAAGGGGCATGGCTTTGTGGAGGACCCGCTATCGCGAGCTACGCCCCCGTTTTCGTCCCTGAGGGGGCATGCCCAGCGCTCTGTGAGCCGCTTGCATGCCCCCTCTCCCTCTGACTCCAGTGAATAGACCCTGTGCGCATGCGCACAGCGTCTGTTCACCGCTGCTCTGCTAAGCAGAACAGCGAGTACAGGAGCTTCCCAACTGCACCCCCCCCACCACCACCACCACCGCGGGACACTGTGCCCACGGGTGGTACAGCGGGACAGTCCCGCGAAAATTGGGACAGTTGGGAGGTACAGTGATATATCAAACTCCCTGTGCCTTTTTGGAACTGATTAAAACCCAGTTCCTAGATTTCTGGTAATTACCCATTTGCAATCACTGCCTGTCTGATCCCATTCGTGAGTGTTGTATACATGTTCCTTTGGACTTATTTTATTGTATGATGTGTCCTTTTTTATCACAAAAAAAAAGTATTATGCCATGTGTTTTTTCACTCTTTCTTGCATGTACTGAAAAAATATGACATCATCGATAGAGGTATTTGGCACAGTACTGATTAAATTTCTATTGGAAAAAAATGAGGTTTTTGGATTCTATCTTTTAAAGGGACAGTACACGTCATAAAGGAAAGTTACTATATTTGATCCTCCTAGCGCCATCTAAGGAATCACTCACCTGTTACATTTCATTTCTCAAGAGAAAGTATGCCTTTTTGCAGATGACTCAAAGGTATGCAACAGGATAGACACACCGGGAGGGGTTTGTAGGAGGATCTAGGTAGACTGGTCAAGAATGTGGCAACTACAGTTTAATACTAAATCATGCACTTGAGTCAGTGGCGGAACTTGTGAGTGGTGGGCCCAGGTGCAAAACTATACTTTGGGTCCCCCTCCTCCACCCCACCCCAAATTCACAATATGCCACAAGACAGTGGGTGAGGTAAAGGGGGACGGCGATGAGGCAGAGTATGATGGGAATAAGGCAGAGGACAACAGGTAGATGGAGAGTTGGTGAAAGGGAGAGGCATTGGGTGACAGGAAAAAGGTGAGAGAGGGAGAAGCAGTGGGTGCCAGGGTGAGGCATTGGAAGATGGACAGGGTGACAGGGATAGGGTGACTGGGAGAAGGTGAAGAGGAGAAGCAGAGGGTATGAGAGGTCTCTGTAGGAAGGATTAAAGGGAGTAAACTGGGTTGAGAGGGTTCACTGGGACATGAGGGGAAAGTGTCAGTGGGGGAGGTAGGTAGAAAAAAAACTAAGCGGCTTTAACATGAGAGCTGAGAAAAGATAATGATAATGTAGTGTAAAAGGGTTTAGTATGGCCGCCAGGCGGTCAGGAGACCACCGGTCAGCATACCGACTTGTGGAATCCCGGTGGGGAGGGGCGAGTGCTGCAAGCCCCTTGTGGGCTCGGTGCCACAGGTTCTATTCCCACTCTATGGGTGTCGTGGACACCCACGAGTGGAAATAGTCCCTGTTGGTCGGCATGCCGACCATCGGGATAGTAATGGGGCGGAATGTTGGTGGAAGTCCTGTGACCGTCGATCTCCCGACCGCCGGTCACATGAATACCACCCCTGTAAGAGTTTACTAAAGGGATAGAAGTAGAATAATGTTTGGTAAGAGGAGAGATAGTGAGTAAGTGCGGGAGAGAATCAGAGGGAGGGAGAGACAGGGGAATAGAGAGAGAGAGGGGTGAAGAGGAAGGAAGAGGTGCAGTGGAACAGAGAAAGAGAGAGAGAGAGAGAGAAAATAAGAATTTACTTACCGATAATTCTATTTCTCGTAGTCCGTAGTGGATGCTGGGAACTCCGTAAGGACCATGGGGAATAGCGGCTCCGCAGGAGACTGGGCACAAAAGTAAAGCTTTAGGACTACCTGGTGTGCACTGGCTCCTCCCCCTATGACCCTCCTCCAAGCCTCAGTTAGGATACTGTGCCCGGACGAGCGTACACAATAAGGAAGGATTTATGAATCCCGGGTAAGACTCATACCAGCCACACCAATCACACCGTACAACCTGTGATCTGAACCCAGTTAACAGCATGATAACAGAGGAGCCTCTGGAAAGATGGCTCACAACAACAATAACCCGATTTAGTTAACAATAACTATGTACAAGTATTGCAGACAATCCGCACTTGGGATGGGCGCCCAGCATCCACTACGGACTACGAGAAATAGAATTATCGGTAAGTAAATTCTTATTTTCTCTGACGTCCTAGTGGATGCTGGGAACTCCGTAAGGACCATGGGGATTATACCAAAGCTCCCAAACGGGCGGGAGAGTGCGGATGACTCTGCAGCACCGAATGAGAGAACTCCAGGTCCTCCTCAGCCAGAGTATCAAATTTGTAGAATTTTGCAAACGTGTTTGCCCCTGACCAAGTAGCAGCTCGGCAAAGTTGTAAAGCCGAGACCCCTCGGGCAGCCGCCCAAGATGAGCCCACCTTCCTTGTGGAGTGGGCATTTACAGATTTTGACTGTGGCAGGCCTGCCACAGAATGTTCAAGCTGAATTGTACTACAAATCCAACGAGCAATAGTCTGCTTAGAAGCAGGAGCACCCAGCTTGTTGGGTGCATACAGGATAAACAGCGAGTCAGATTTTCTGACTCCAGCCGTCCTGGAAACATATATTTTCAGGGCCCTGACAACGTCCAGCAACTTGGAGTCCTCCAAGTCCCCTAGTAGCCGCAGGTACCACAATAGGTTGGTTCAGGTGAAACGCTGAAACCACCTTAGGGAGAAATTGAGGACGAGTCCTCAATTCTGCCCTGTCCGTATGAAAAATCAGGTAAGGGCTTTTATAAGATAAAACCGCCAATTCTGACACGCGCCTGGCCGAAGCCAAGGCCAACAGCATGACCACTTTCCATGTGAGATATTTCAAATCCACAGATTTAAGCGGTTCAAACCAATGTGATTTTAGGAACCCCAAAACTACATTGAGATCCCAAGGTGCCACTGGAGGCACAAAAGGAGGCTGTATATGCAGCACCCCCTTGACAAACGTCTGAACTTCCGGAACTGAAGCCAGTTCTTTCTGGAAGAAAATCGACAGGGCCGAAATCTGAACCTTAATGGATCCTAATTTTAGGCCCATAGACACTCCTGTTTGCAGGAAATGCAGGAATCGACCCAGTTGAAATTCCTCTGTAGGGGCCTTCCTGGCCTCGCACCACGCAACATATTTACGCCAAATGCGGTAATAATGTTTTGCGGTTACATCCTTCCTGGCTTTGATCAGGGTAGGGATGACTTCATCCGGAATGCCTTTTTCATTCAGGATCCGGCGTTCAACCGCCATGCCGTCAAACGCAGCCGCGGTAAGTCTTGGAACAGACAGGGTCCTTGCTGGAGCAGGTCCCTTCTTAGAGGTAGAGGCCACGGGTCCTCTGTGAGCATCTCTTGAAGTTCCGGGTACCAAGTCCTTCTTGGCCAATCCGGAGCCACGAGTATAGTTCTTACTCCTCTCCGTCTTATAATTCTCAGTACCTTGGGTATGAGAGGCAGAGGAGGGAACACATACACTGACTGGTACACCCACGGTGTTACCAGAGCGTCCACAGCTATTGCCTGAGGGTCCCTTGACCTGGCGCAATACCTGTCCAGTTTTTTGTTGAGGCGGGACGCCATCATGTCCACCTTTGGTTTTTCCCAACGGTTCACAATCATGTGGAAGACTTCTGGGTGAAGTCCCCACTCTCCCGGGTGGAGGTCGTTCCTTCTGAGGAAGTCTGCTTCCCAGTTGTCCACTCCCGGAATGAACACTGCTGACAGTGCTATCACATGATTTTCCGCCCAGCGAAGAATCCTTGCAGCTTCTGCCATTGCCCTCCTGCTTCTTGTGCCGCCCTGTCTGTTTACATGGGCGACTGCCGTGATGTTGTCTGACTGGATCAGCACCGGCTGACCTTGAAGCAGAGGTCTTGCTAGGCTTAGAGCATTGTAAATGGCCCTTAGCTCCAGGATATTTATGTGAAGTGATGTCTCCAGGCTTGACCACAAACCCTGGAAATTCCTTCCCTGTGTGACTGCTCCCCAGCCTCGCAGGCTGGCATCCGTGGTCACCAGGACCCAGTCCTGAATGCCGAATCTGCGGCCCTCTAGAAGATGAGCACTCTGCAACCACCACAGGAGAGACACCCTTGTCTTTGGTGACAGGGTTATCCGCTGATACATCTGAAGATGCGATCCGGACCATTTGTCTAGCAGGTCCCACTGGAAAGTTCTTGCGTGGAATCTGACGAATGGAATTGCTTCCTAGGAAGCCACCATTTTTCCCAGGACCCTTGTGCATAGATGCACTGACACTTGGCCTGGTTTTAGGAGGTTTCTGACTAGTTCGGATAACTCCCTGGCTTTCTCCTCCGGGAGAAACACCTTTTTCTGGACTGTGTCCAGGATCATTCCTAGGAATAGAAGACGTGTCGTCGGGATCAGCTGCGACTTTGGAATATTGAGAATCCAACCGTGCTGCCGCAACACTACTTGAGATAGTGCTACCCCGACTACCAACTGTTCCCTGGATCTTGCCCTTATCAGGAGATCGTCCAAGTAAGGGATAAATAAAACTCCCTTCCTTCGAAGGAGTATCATCATTTCGGCCATTACTTTGGTAAAGACCCGGGGTGCCGTGGACAAACCAAACGGCAGCGTCTGAAACTGATAGTGACAGTTCTGTACCACAAACCTGAGGTACCCTTGGTGAGAAGGGTAAATTGGGACATGGAGGTAAGCATCCTTGATGTCCAAAGACACCATATAATCCCCTTCTTCCAGGTTCGCAATCACCGCTCTGAGTGACTCCATCTTGAATTTGAACCTTTGTATGTAAGTGTTCAAGGATTTCAGATTTAAAATAGGTCTCACCGAGCCGTCCGGCTTCGGTACCACAAACAGCGTGGAATAATACCCCTTTCCCTGTTGCAGGAGGGGTACCTTGATTATCACCTGCTGGGAATACAGCTTGTGAATGGCTTCCAATACCGCCTCCCTGTCGGAGGGAGACGTCGGTAAAGCAGACTTTAGGAAACGGCGAGGGGGAGACGTCTCGAATTCCAATTTGTACCCCTGAGATACCACCTGAAGGATCCAGGGGTCCACCTGTGAGTGAGCCCACTGCACGCTGAAATTCTTGAGACGGGCCCCCACCGTGCCTGAGTCCGCTAGTGAAGCCCCAGCGTCATGCTGAGGACTTGGCAGAAACGGAAGAGAGCTTCTGTTCCTGGGAACTGGCTGTTTGCTGCAGCCTTTTTCCTCTCCCTCTGCCACGGGGCAGAAATGAGGAGCCTTTTGCCCGCTTGCCCTTATGGGGCCGAAAGGACTGCGCCTGATAATACGGCGTCTTCTTATGTTGAGAGGCTACCTGGGGTAAAAATGTGGATTTCCCAGCAGTTGCCGTGGCCACCAGGTCTGATAGACCTACCCCAAATAACTCCTCCCCTTTATAAGGCAATACTTCCATATGCCTTTTGGAGTCAGCATCACCTGACCACTGCCTCGTCCATAACCCTCTTCTGGCAGAAATGGACAGCGCACTTACTCTTGATGCCAGTCGGCAAATATCCCTCTGTGCATCACGCATATATAGAAATGCATCTTTTAAATGCTCTATAGTCAGTAATATACTGTCCCTATCTAGGGTATCAATATTTTCAGTCAGGGAATCCGACCACGCCACCCCAGCACTGCACATCCAGGCTGAGGCGATTGCTGGTCGCAGTATAACACCCGTGTGAGTGTATATACATTTTAGGATATTCTCCTGCTTTCTGTCAGCAGGTTCCTTAAGGGCGGCCGTATCAGGAGACGGTAGTGCCACCTGTTTAGACAAACGTGTGAGCGCTTTTTCCCCCCTAGGGGTTGTTTCCCAACGTGCCCTATCCTCTGGCGGGAAGGGGTATGATGCTAATAACCTTTTAGGAATTATCAGTTTTTTTATCGGGGGAAACCCACGCTTCATCACACACTTCATTTAATTCCTCAGATGCAGGAAAAACTACAGGCAGTTTTTTCTCACCAAACATAATACCCTTTTTAGTGGTACTTGTATTATCAGAAATATGTAAAACATTTTTCATAGGCTCAATCATGTAACGTGTGGCCCTACTGGAAGTCACATTCGTCTCTTCATCGTCGACACTGGAGTCAGTATCCGTGTCGGCGTCTGTATCTGCCATCTGAGGTAACGGGCGTTTTAGAGCCCCTGATGGCTTTTGAGACGCCTGGACAGGCACAAGCTGAGTAGCCGGCTGTCTCATGTCATCATTTTTGTCACGTAATTCCTTCCATAAGCTCAGCCACTCAGGTGTCAACTCCCTAGGGGGTGACAACTCCATTACAGGCAATTGCTCCGCCTCCACACCATGTTCCTCCTCATACATGTCGACACAATCGTACCGACACAAAGCACACACACAGGGAATGCTCTGATAGAGGACAGGACCCCACTAGCCCTTTGGGGAGACAGAGGGAGAGTATGCCAGCACACACCAGAGCGCTATATATATACAGGGATAACCTTATAGAAGTGTTTTTCCCCTAATAGCTGCTGTTTTATTAATACTGCGCCTAATTAGTGCCCCCCTCTCTTTTTTAACCCTTTCTGTAGTGTAGTAACTGCAGGGGAGAGCCAGGGAGCTTCCCTCCAACGGAGCTGTGAGGAAAAATGGCGCCAGTGTGCTGAGGAGATAGGCTCCGCCCCTTTTTCGCGGACTTTTCTCCCGCATTTTTATGGATTCTGGCAGGGGTTAAAATACATCCATATAGCCCTGGGGGTTATATGTGATGTATTTTCGCCAGCCAAGGTGTTTTTATTGCTGCTCAGGGCGCCCCCCCCCAGCGCCCTGCACCCTCAGTGACCGGAGTGTGAAGTGTGTATGAGTAACAATGGCGCACAGCTGCAGTGCTGTGCGCTACCTTGGTGAAGACTGATGTCTTCTGCCGCCGATTTTCCGGACCTCTTCTTGCTTCTGGCTCTGTAAGGGGGCCGGCGGCGCGGCTCTGGGACCGGACTCCGAGGCTGGGCCTGTGTTCGGTCCCTCTGGAGCTAATGGTGTCCAGTAGCCAAGAAGCCCAAGCTGGCTGCAAGCAGGCAGGTTCGCTTCTTCTCCCCTTAGTCCCTCGATGCAGTGAGCCTGTTGCCAGCAGGTCTCACTGAAAATAAAAAACCTAAAACTAAACTTTTTCTAAGAAACTCAGGAGAGCCTCCTAGAATGCACCCTTCTCGGCCGGGCACAAAAATCTAACTGAGGCTTGGAGGAGGGTCATAGGGGGAGGAGCCAGTGCACACCAGGTAGTCCTAAAGCTTTACTTTTGTGCCCAGTCTCCTGCGGAGCCGCTATTCCCCATGGTCCTTACGGAGTTCCCAGCATCCACTAGGACGTCAGAGAAACAGGAGATGGAGGGAGAGAGGAGTGGATATGGAGAGAGGGAGACAGAGAGCAGAGGCGTAACTTGGGTAGGGCGAGCAGGGCACGTGCCCTGGGCGCCGTGACGGGCACAGCTAAGGAGGGCGCCCGCGCCGCCGTCCAGGGCATTGCTCCCGCCCACGCACCCACAGCCGCCACCGCCTGACGGCCCGCAGCCGTTGCCCGCAGCCGCTCCCCGCAGCCGCTGTCATTGCCAGCGCACCTGTACGCCGCCGAGCAAGTCCCGCTGTGGTGCTCAACGGCATTACTGCTGCTGCCGGGAGCGTGACCGCGATGCCAGCGTCACGCTCCCTTAACTTCCACCTGCCGCTGAGTGTTGAGGAGGGAAAAGGGGGATCTCTGCGTTTCAGGGTACGGGCTGACAGACGCTGGCAGAGGAGAGGCCGCGGCCCGGGTCTGAGGAGGACAGCGATGAGGCGGAGGAGGCAGAAGACGCTGCAGAGGTCCCGGTGCGGCCAGTGATGGAGGCCCCTAGGGAGTCGGAGGAGGATGAAGGGGAAGAGGCCGAACTTCTTCCTCCCGCTGAGAGGTGAGGAGGGGGAAGGGGGCCCGAACACTAGACAGGGTCACACAAAGAGACTACCCCCCCCCTCTCCCCCTCTTCTATGCCTCTCTATGTTTATAGTATTATAGTATACCCCTCTCACCCATTCTATGCCTTTCTTTGTTTATAGTATAGTATACCCCCCCCCCCCCCCTTTCCGCTATGCCTAAGAGAGGCATAGAATAGGGGTAGAGGGGTATACTATAATACTATACACAAAGAGGCATAGAATAGGGGGGGTATATTATACACGAAGAGAGGCATAGAATAGGGGGAGAGGGGGGTTTACTATACACAAAGAGGCATAGAATAGGGGGGGGTATATTATACACGAAGAGAGGCATAGAATGGGGGGAGGTACACAGAAAGAGAGACATAGAATGGGGGGAGGGGGTATACACAGAGCAGAGGCAAGTCGCCCCCGCTACTATTGTTGTTGGATCTACTGTATTTATATCCGAGTGCCGCCACAATTGTGAGTGAGAGTGTGTGTGTGTGTGTGTATGTATATATATATATATATATATATATATATATATATACATATAATGTGAATTTTGGCTCATTCAGTCTACTTTAATGTGAATTTCGGGTCGTCCTGTGTGCTATAATGTGAATTTCGGGTCGTCCTGTGTGCTATAATGTGAATTTCGGGTCATCCTGTGTGCTTTAATGTGAATTTCGGGTCGTCCTGTGTGCTATAATGTGAATTTCGGGTCATCCTGTGTGCTTTAATGTGAATTTCGGGTCATCCTGTGTGCTTTAATGTGAATTTCGGGTCATCCTGTGTGCTATAATGTGAATTTCGGGTCATCCTGTGTGCTTTAATGTGAATTTCGGGTCATCCTGTGTGCTTTAATGTGAATTTCGGCTCATACGATGTGCTAAAATGTGGAAGGTCTAGTATTAAATAGTATAAGAATAGTATAAGGTCTAGTACTAGTATAACCAGTACTAGATAGTATAAGGGGTCCTACTACACTGGAGGACACGCCCCCTTTTCCAGAGCATAATTACACCCTTCACTTTTCCATATCCTCACTTCAAAACTTCCACTTCAACCACTGCACCTACATCTATACATACACACCCAGACATCTTTATACACAGTGACACCTATTTGTGCATGTGGAATTATAAAGAATGTTCCCCGTATGGCATGAAACAGCTGGCGTGCCATGTTGGCACATCCTATTTTCAGTGTCCACGCCCCCTCATGGCCATTTTTTTCAGAGTGCGCCAGTGGCGTGCGCACATACTTTCCTTTTGTATTTTTTTTTTTGGGGGGGGGGGGGGCATTATTGATCTTGCCCTGGGCTCCAAAAACTCTAGTTACGCCTCTGACAGAGAGAGATACAGAGAGAGACAGAAGGGGGGCGGAGAGAGAGGAGCAGAGACGGAAAGAGAGAGTGGGAGATGGAGAGATAGAGGGAAGTTGAAGAGAAGGGGCGAGAGAGAGAGAGGTGAAGAGGAAGGAAGAGAGGCGCAGGGGATCAGAGAGAGAGAGACGCAGGGAGAGAGTGGGGATCAGAGATGGAGATAGAGAGGGGTGGCGACGGAGAGAGGGAGGGGAAGACCAGCGCCAGATTAAGGTCCATGGGGGCCTGGAGCTGAAATTTTTGAAGGGCATACTGTATCACATCACAGGGTGCATGACCAGCGCCAGGTGGGTGTGGATATTGTGTGTATATATATATATATACACATACATACATACATACACAGATGGGTCACTGCTCATCCTACCCATGAACGGGTCGCTAGTGTGAATTTGCCACAATTGGGAATATTCATGGCAACCTGCAGCACGTTCATGGGAGCTTGGACATATTTGCGGGCACAATATTTGCGGAAAACCAGTTGCTGTTGCCGCGAATGGTTTAAGATGAGCAGGAACACATCTGTCAGTGTTTCCGCCCCTCAACCCTAATGCAGACCCTTGTCTAATTACCCCCCACCCCTAATGTATAACATCTAATGACTGTCAGCCAGTGCCGTTTCTTGCGGCGGGCGAGCCGTGCAACCGCACGAGGTGCCCGCCGCGGCACTTTTTGAGGACTTTGAAACCCTCCTCCCCTCTCCTCCCGAGTGCCCAGCTCGGGGGGCAAGGTCTCGCGGAATGACGCGTTTGCGTCGTGCTGTCACGACGCAATCGCGTCATTCCACGAAACCCCGCCCCCCGAGCTGGGCACTCGGGAAGGGGGAGCCAAGCCGGCCGGCGGCGGCGCCGCACAGACGAGGGAGAGGCGGCTGAGAGCGGGAAGAACCGCTTGAAATGTAAGTCAGCCCCTCTCCTCTCTCTCTCTCTCTCTCTCTCTCTCTCTCTCTCTCTCTCTCTCTCCCTCCCTCCCCCCCACCACCACCTGCCGTACTGTGTAAAATGGGGACACCTGTCTGCCGGAATGTGTAAAATGGGGACGCAGTCTGCCGTAATGTGTAAAATGGGGGCACATGCCTGCCGCAATGTGTAAAATGGGGACACTTTCCTGCCGCAATGTGTAAAATGGGGGCACGTGCCTGCCGCAATGTGTAAAATGGGGACACTTTCCTGCCACAATGTGTAAAATGGGGGCACGTGCCTGCCGCAATGTGTAAAATGGGGACACTTGCCTGCCATGCTGTGTAAAATGGGGTCGCGTGCCTGCCGTAATGTGTAAAATGAGGACTTTTTCTTTTTTTTTTATCCTGTGGTGGCCGTGATGATGAGATCAGATGAGGTCACGCCCATCTTAACAAAACCACGCCCATTTTAACGAGGTCACGCCCCCTTTTTTATGTGAGTGGGGGGGCGCATTTTTAAATCTCGCACTGGGAGCCAAATTGGCTAGAAACGGCCCTGCTGTCAGCCTTTACGTAGATCCATAACTAATGACCCCCCCCCTGCCTCTAATGTAGACCACTGTCTAATCACCTTCAACCTAATGCAAACATCTATCTAATGACCTTAACCTCTTATACAGACTATATCTAATGACCCCCACCCCAATGCAAACCTCAATCTAATGCTCCTCACCTCTAATGCAGACCTCTGAATTGGGATTGGGGTAATTAGACATGGGTCTATGTGCCAATAATGACTCTCCAGCACTGCAGCTCAGCACTCAGGCACCAGTAACCAGCTATACCAGGTACCAGTGACCCGCTATTCAGACAGTCTCATAAGCCCGTAGCTGGCACATATCCTAAGATGCAGTCAGTCTGCAGCCGGGGAGAGAGCAAACAGCATGCGGGGTGAGCGAGGTCCTGCAGCTACTATGTGTGCGGTTCAGGAGGAGGGTAGAACACTGTAGTGTAACACGGCGGTAGAGGTAGCGTAGATGATTCCCACGGACCCATGCTTCAAGGGGGCAAACCTGGGAACGTATGTGGGCGTGGAGAGAAGGCTGGGCACACCACTAGCGTAACATGCATCGTAGTGGGCGCCTGGCATTAGGGATTATGATTGTTGGAGTGCACGGCAGGACACACCACCAGGGTGCACACCAGCTGTAGCACCCTCCTTTCAGACCTGCCTGTGACTACCTCCTTGGTGCCAGCAATGTGTGGGTAGTGCATGGCCACAGGCTGCCTGTCAAAACTGTATTGGTCCAGGGGGGAGACGGCACTCTGACCCCCATGCTCAGCCCGCCATTGCCTCTGACACAGTGCAGCTGATTAACTTCACCCCGCTGGTCAATGCAGAAGGATGAGTCAGACCAGGGGCTGTGGCCTGTAGTGTAAATGGATGGAGCCTCAGATGGCTTTTGGTAGCTTGTGACAGGAATTTTTATTTTTTTTCCTGTCCATACTCTCAATCTCCAGGGGAGCCTATGGGCCTATTATCATGGGAGGTCCTGGAGCTGCAGCTCCACCTGCCCCATCGTTCATCCGGCCTGGGGAAGACAGATAGAAGGGGTAGAAATGGAGAGAGAGGCAGACAGAGAGCGGGGAGACAGGGAGAGAGGGGAGATGGAGAGGGGTGACGGAGTGAGAGGGATAGAAGAGGTCTGCGTGATACTGCTCTCTCTTGGCTGTCCTCCTACCTCTCTGATCGATCCTTCTCTGTCTCCTCTCATGATGCTACCTTCCCCCCCACTTCCACTAACTGTTGGTGTCCCCCAAGGTTCTGTTCTTGGTCCTCTCCTTTTCTCTCTCTATACATCCTCTTTAGATGAACTCATTAGTTCTTTTAACTTCCAATACCACCTCGATGCTGATGACACTCAAATCTACCTCTCCTCCCCTGATCTCTCCACGGCTCTCCTCACTCGTACCTCAAATTGTCTTTCTGCTATCTCTTGCTGGATGTCTCAGCGCTTTCTTAAACTCAACATGTCTAAGACTGAGCTGATCATCTTCCCACCCTCCCGCACAGCCTCACCTCCCACAATCTCAATATCCATTGATGGCACGACTATCTCCCCTAGCCCCCAAGTACGCTGTCTTGGTGTAATCCTTGACTCCTCCCTCTCCTTCAAACCACACATTCAGCACCTCTCACAAACCTGTCATTTTCATCTCAAAAACATTTCCAGGATCAGACCTTTTCTCACCCAGGATGCCACAAAGATCATTATTCACTCACTGATTATTTCCAGACTGGACTACTGTAATCTCCTCCTAACTGGCCTCCCTGACAATTACCTCTCTCCACTCCAATCTATCCTCAATGCTGCTGCCCAGCTCATCTTCCTCACCAAACGCACTACATCCATCTCTCCTCTCCTACAAGCCCTTCACTGGCTCCCCTTCCCTTTCACAATCCAATTCAAACTTCTCACACTCACTTACAAAGCCCTCACCCACTTCTCTCCCACCTACATCTCTGACCTTATCTCCCTCTACTCTCCCACCCGTCCTCTTCGCTCTGCTAATGCACGCTGACTCTCCTGTCTTCTGATTACTTCCTCCCCCTCCTATCTCCAAGATTTTTCACGTGCTGCTCCCTTCCTCTGGTATTCCCTACCTCTCCCCCTCAGACTCTCCACCTCTCTACAAAACTTCAAACGGGCTCTTAAGTAGAGATGAGCGGGTTCGGTTCCTCGGAATCCGAACCCGCCCGAACTTCAGCCTTTTTTGCACGGGTCCGAGCAGACTCGGATCCTCCCGCCTTGCTCGGTTAACCCGAGCGCGCCCGAACGTCATCATCCCGCTGTCGGATTCTCGCGAGACTCGGATTCTATATAAGGAGCCGTGCGTCGCCGCCATTTTCACACGTGCATTAAGATTGCTAGGGAGAGGACGTGGCTGGCGTCCTCTCCGTTTAGAGAGACGAGTGACATTTGATTTACTACTAATTTTGGGGAGCAGTTGTTAGGAGTACTCAGTACAGTGCAGAGTTTTGCTGATAGTGACACTGACCACCAGTTTTATTATAATCCGTTCTCTGCCTGAAAAAAACGATACATACCATATCTGTGCTCAGCCTCAGTGTGCTGCATGATATATCATCTATGTATATCTGACTGTGCTGAGTGCTCACTGCTCACACAGCTTAATTGTGGAGGAGACTGGGGAGCAGATATAGCAGGAGTACAGTGCACACTTTTGCTGCCAGTGACCACCAGTATATTGTCTGCCTGAAAAAGTTAAACACTCCTGTGGTGTTTTTTTTTTTAATTCTATAGTATAAACGCATTCTGCTGACAGTGTCCAGCAGGTCCGTCATTCATTATATTATATAAATATTTACCTACAGTAGTGTTGTATTTTTTTTTTCATCTCTATCATCTTTATCATCTCTATATTAGCAGACGCAGTACGGTAGTCCACGGCTGTGGCTATCTCTGTGTCGTCAGTGCTCGTCCATAATTGTATACCTACCTACCTGTGGTGGGATTTTTTTTTCTATCTTCTTCATACTAGTAGTTTAGGAGTCTGCTGACAGTGTCCACCAGGTCCGTCATTATATTATATACCTACAGTAGTAATATATTTAGTATATTATCTATACTAGCAGACGCAGTACGGTAGTCCACGGCTGTGGCTATCTCTGTGTCGTCAGTGCTCGTCCATAATTGTATACCTACCTACCTGTGGTGGGGTTTTTTTTTCTATCTTCTTCATACTAGTAGTTTAGGAGTCTGCTGACAGTGTCCACCAGGTCCGTCATTATATTACATACCTACAGTAGTAATATATTTATTATATTATCTATACTAGCAGACGCAGTACGGTAGTCCACGGCTGTGGCTATCTCTGTGTCGTCAGTGCTCGTCCATAATTGTATACCTACCTACCTGTGGTGGGTTTTTTTTTTCTATCTTCTTCATACTAGTAGTTTAGGAGTCTGCTGACAGTGTCCACCAGGTCCGTCATTATATTATATACCTACAGTAGTAATATATTTATTATATTATCTATACTAGCAGACGCAGTACGGTAGTCCACGGCTGTGGCTATCTCTGTGTCGTCAGTGCTCGTCCATAATTGTATACCTACCTACCTGTGGTGGATTTTTTTTTCTATCTTCTTCATACTAGTAGTTTAGGAGTCTGCTGACAGTGTCCACCAGGTCCGTCATTATATTATATACCTACAGTAGTAATATATTTATTATATTATCTATACCAGCAGACGCAGTACGGTAGTCCACGGCTGTGGCTATCTCTGTGTCGTCAGTGCTCGTCCATAATTGTATACCTACCTACCTGTGGTGGGTTTTTTTTTTCTATCTTCTTCATACTAGTAGTTTAGGAGTCTGCTGACAGTGTCCACCAGGTCCGTCATTATATTATATACCTACAGTAGTAATATATTTATTATATTATCTATACTAGCAGACGCAGTACGGTAGTCCACGGCTGTGGCTATCTCTGTGTCGTCAGTGCTCGTCCATAATTGTATACCTACCTACCTGTGGTGGGTTTTTTTTTTCTATCTTCTTCATACTAGTAGTTTAGGAGTCTGCTGACAGTGTCCACCAGGTCCGTCATTATATTATATACCTACAGTAGTAATATATTTAGTATATTATCTATACTAGCAGACGCAGTACGGTAGGCCGCGGCTTTTAGCTACCTCTGTGTCGTCAGTCACTCGTCATCCATAAGTATACTAGTATCCATCCATCTCCATTGTCTACCTGAGGTGCCTTTTAGTTGTGCCTATTAAAATATGGAGAACAAAAATGTTGAGGTTCCAAAAATAGGGAAAGATCAAGATCCACTTCCACCTCGTGCTGAAGCTGCTGCCACTAGTCATGGCCGAGACGATGAAATTCCATCAACGTCGTCTGCCAAGGCCGATGCCCAATGTCATAGTACAGAGCATGTAAAATCCAAAACACAAAAGATCAGTAAAAAAAGGACTAAAAAATCTAAATTAAAATCGTCGGAGGAGAAGCGTAAACTTGCCAATATGCCATTTACCACACGGAGTGGCAAGGAACGGCTGAGGCCCTGGCCTATGTTCATGGCTAGTGGTTCAGCTTCACATGAGGATGGAAGCACTCAGCCTCTCGCTAGAAAAATGAAAAGACTTAAGCTGGCAAAAGCACAGCAAAGAACTGTGCGTTCTTCGAAATCACAAATCCACAAGGAGAGTCCAATTGTGTCGTTTGCGATGCCTGACCTTCCCAACACTGGACGTGAAGAGCATGCGCCTTCCACCATTTGCACGCCCCCTGCAAGTGCTGGAAGGAGCACCCGCAGTCCAGTTCCTGATAGTCAGATTGAAGATGTCAGTGTTGAAGTACACCAGGATGAGGAGGATATGGGTGTTGCTGGCGCTGGGGAGGAAATTGACAAGGAGGATTCTGATGGTGAGGTGGTTTGTTTAAGTCAGGCACCCGGGGAGACACCTGTTGTCCGTGGGAGGAATATGGCCATTGACATGCCTGGTGTAAATACCAAAAAAATCAGCTCTTCGGTGTGGAAGTATTTCAACAGAAATGCGGACAACAGGTGTCAAGCCGTGTGTTGCCTTTGTCAAGCTGTAATAAGTAGGGGTAAGGACGTTAACCACCTCGGAACATCCTCCCTTATACGTCACCTGCAGCGCATTCATCATAAGTCAGTGACAAGTTCAAAAACTTTGGGCGACAGCGGAAGCAGTCCACTGACCAGTAAATCCCTTCCTCTTGTAACCAAGCTCACGCAAACCACCCCACCAACTCCCTCAGTGTCAATTTCCTCCTTCCCCAGGAATGCAAATAGTCCTGCAGGCCATGTCACTGGCAATTCTGACGAGTCCTCTCCTGCCTGGGATTCCTCCGATGCATCCTTGCGTGTAACGCCTACTGCTGCTGGCGCTGCTGTTGTTGCTGCTGGGAGTCGATGGTCATCCCAGAGGGGAAGTCGTAAGACCACTTTTACTACTTCCACCAAGCAATTGACTGTCCAACAGTCCTTTGCGAGGAAGATGAAATATCACAGCAGTCATCCTGCTGCAAAGCGGATAACTGAGGCCTTGGCATCCTGGGCGGTGAGAAACGTGGTTCCGGTATCCATCGTTACTTCAGAGCCAACTATAGACTTGATTGAGGTACTGTGTTCCCGGTACCAAATACCATCTAGGTTCCATTTCTCTAGGCAGGCGATACCGAAAATGTACACAAACCTCAGAAAAAGACTCACCAGTGTCCTAAAAAATGCAGTTGTACCCAATGTCCACTTAACCACATGTGGACAAGTGGAGCAGGGCAGACTCAGGACTATATGACTGTGACAGCCCACTGGGTAGATGTATTGACTCCCGCCGCAAGAACAGCAGCGGCGGCACCAGTAGCAGCATCTCGCAAACGCCAACTCTTTCCTAGGCAGGCTACGCTTTGTATCACCGCTTTCCAGAATACGCACACAGCTGAAAACCTCTTACGGCAACTGAGGAAGATCATCGCAGAATGGCTTACCCCAATTGGACTCTCCTGTGGATTTGTGGCATCGGACAACGCCAGCAATATTGTGCGTGCATTATATCTGGGCAAATTCCAGCACGTCCCATGTTTTGCACATACCTTGAATTTGGTGGTGCAGAATTATTTAAAAAACGACAGGGGCGTGCAAGAGATGCTGTCGGTGGCCAGAAGAATTGCGGGACACTTTCGGCGTACAGGCACCACGTACAGAAGACTGGAGCAACACCAAAAACGCCTGAACCTGCCCTGCCATCATCTGAAGCAAGAAGTGGTAACGAGGTGGAATTCAACCCTCTATATGCTTCAGAGGATGGAGGAGCAGCAAAAGGCCATTCAAGCCTATACATCTGACCACGATATAGGAGGTGGAATGCACCTGTCTCAAGCGCAGTGGAGAATGATTTCAACGTTGTGCAAGGTTCTGCAACCTTTTGAACTTGCCACACGTGAAGTCAGTTCAGACACTGCCAGCCTGAGTCAGGTCATTCCCCTCATCAGGATTTTGCAGAAGAAGCTGGAGGCATTGAAGGAGGAGCTAAAACAGAGCGATTCCGCTAGACATGTGGGACTTGTGGATGGAGCCCTTCATTCGCTTAACCAAGATTCACGGGTGGTCAATCTGTTGAAATCAGAGCACTGCACCGTGCTCGATCCTAGATTTAAAACCTACGTTGTATCTCTCTTTCCGGCAGACACAAGTCTGCAGGGGTTCAAAGAACTGCTGGTGAGAAAATTGTCAAGTCAAGCGGAACGCAACCTGTCTCCTCCTTCACATTCTCCCGCAACTGGGGGTGCGAGGAAAAGGCTACGAATTCCGAGCCCACCCGCTGGCGGTGATGCAGGGCAGTCTGGAGCGACTGCTGATGCTGACATCTGGTCCGGACTGAAGGACCTGCCAACGATTACTGACATGTCGTCTACTGTCACTGCATATGATTCTCTCCCCATTGAAAGAATGGTGGAGGATTATATGAGTGACCGCATCCAAGTAGGCACGTCAGACAGTCCGTACGTATACTGGCAGGAAAAAGAGGCAATTTGGAGGCCCTTGCACAAACTGGCTTTATTCTACCTAAGTTGCCCTCCCACAAGTGTGTACTCCGAAAGAGTGTTTAGTGTCGCCGCTCACCTTGTCAGCAATCGGCGTACGAGGTTACTTCCAGAAAATGTGGAGAAAATGATGTTCATTAAAATGAATTATAATCAATTCCTCCGTGGAGACATTCACCAGCAGCAATTGCCTCCAGAAAGTACACAGGGAGCTGTGATGGTGGATTCCAGTGGGGACGAATTGATAATCTGTGAGGAGGGGGATGTACACGGTGATGAATCGGAGGATGATGATGAGGTGGACATCTTGCCTCTGTAGAGCCAGTTTGTGCAAGGAGAGATTAATTGCTTCTTTTTAGGTGGAGGTCCAAACCAACCCGTCATTTCAGTCACAGTCGTGTGGCAGACCCTGTCACTGAAATGATGGGTTGGTTAAAGTGTGCATGTCCTGTTTATACAACATAAGGGTGGGTGGGAGGGCCCAAGGACAATTCCATCTTGCACCTCTTTTTTCTTTCATTTTTCTTTGCGTCATGTGCTGTTTGGGGAGTGTTTTTTGGAAGGGCCATCCTGCGTGACACTGCAGTGCCACTCCTAGATGGGCCAGGTGTTTGTGTCGGCCACTTGGGTCGCTGAGCTTAGTCACACAGCTACCTCATTGCGCCTCTTTTTTTCTTTGCGTCATGTGCTGTTTGGGGAGTGTTTTTTGGAAGGGCCATCCTGCGTGACACTGCAGTGCCACTTCTAGATGGGCCAGGTGTTTGTGTCGGCCACTTGGGTCGCTGAGCTTAGTCACACAGCTACCTCATTGCGCCTCTTTTTTTCTTTGCTTCATGTGCTGTTTGGGGAGTGTTTTTTGGAAGGGCCATCCTGCGTGACACTGCAGTGCCACTCCTAGATGGGCCAGGTGTTTGTGTCGGCCACTTGTGTCGCTTAGCTTAGCCATCCAGCGACCTCGGTGCAAATTTTAGGACTAAAAATAATATTGTGAGGTGTGAGGTGTTCAGAATAGACTGTAAATGAGTGTAAATTATGGTTATTGAGGTTAATAATACTATGGGATCAAAATGACCCCCAAATTCAATGATTTAAGCTGTTTTTTAGGGTTTTTTGAAAAAAACACCCGAATCCAAAACACACCCGAATCCGACAAAAAAAATTCGGTGAGGTTTTGCCAAAACGCGTTCGAACCCAAAACACGGCCGCGGAACCGAACCCAAAACCAAAACTCGAAAAATTTCCGGTGCACATCTCTACTCTTAAGACCCATTTCTTTACCAAACCCAGCCAACTCTCATCCTAACCCTCTGTTCCATGCTCTCTATGTACCCCATCTGTGTCATCCCTGTCTGTCTACCCCTCCCCTTAGAATGTAAGCTCTCACGAGTAGGGCCCTCTTCCCTCATGTGCCTATACTTTTCTTACTTTAATAATCCTCAACTGCCCAAATCCCGCAGTTTTTTGGCCACCTGGAACTTATCTCTATGTTTACTGGTGTAGTTATGCTTAGTTACCCTGCACTTGTCCTATATTGTCTTTAACTGTAAGTCACTGTTTTCCTGTTTTGATTATGTGCACATGTACTCTGTAATTGGGCGCTGCGGAACCCTTGTGGCGCCATATAAATAAAGGATAATAATAATAATAATAATAATAATAATTATTATATTAGTGAACAGGAGAGCGTGAGGGAGAGATGGAGGGAGAGAGAGAGGGGTGAAGAGGACAGAAGAGAGGCACAGGGGAACAGAGAGAGTGAGACGGAGAGAGAGTGGAGGCTGAGACAGAGAGAGGTGTGTGGAGACGGAGAGAGGGGGAGACAGAGATGGAGGGAGAGAGACAGAGGAAAGAGATGGAGAGAAGGGAGGAGACAGAGAGAGAGAGAGAGAGAGGGTGGGGTGGAGAAAGAGACAGGGAAGGGGGAGATGGAGAGAGGGTGGGGAGACAGGGGTAGGTGGAGAAAGAGACAGATAGAGAGGGGCTGAGGGAGAGAGAGTGCGCAAGAGAGAGGGTGGAGCGAGGGAGATAGAAGGGGGCAAGAGGGAAAGGTAGCCGAGAGGAGAGAGAGAGAGAGAGGCTGAGCAGCACTTGCCACTTACAGAACTCTCAGACTGTGTTTCTCCTACCTGGCCTCTGTGGCGTGGACAATCAGGTGCTGCTGCACTTGGAGATGGCCAGGCCCTTTGCTTTCCTCCCATGGATGGACTTTTGGTGGCTGGGATGTTGGGGGACGGGTAGAAGTATAAAAGGTGAGAAGCCGGGAGAGGGGCCTCTCCTCCCCCTCCAGTCAGCAGCCCCTCCCCCTTCATGTAGTGCAGTCCCACACAGGCAAGCAGCATCACGGAGTGTGGGGGGAGGAGCTGAGAGAGGGCCTCTCCTCCTCCTCCAGTCAGCAGCTCCTCCCCCTTCCTGTAGTGCAGTCCCACACAGGCAAGCAGCATCACGGAGTGTGGGGGGAGGAGCTGAGAGAGGGCCTCTTCTTCCTCCTCCGGTCAGCAGCTCCACCCCCTTCCAATCAGGCAGTCCCACACAGACAGGCAGCTGTATTACAGAGAATGAAGGGGGGAACTGAGAGCTGCCTCTCCTCCCCCTCTGGCCAGCCAGTCCCACACAGGAAGTATTATTGACTCTGGGGGGGTAGGAGCTGAGACACAACTCCTCCTCCCCCTTCAGGCCGGGACCCGAACACAGCAGTGAGTGGCCGAATTACCACATGCACAGGCTCTGGTGCACTAGCAGCGGTCAGTGCAGCGCTGGCAGCGGCATAACAGTCAGTGTGACTTATTTTAATGCTGGCGCTGTGGGCCCCTTTACTACAGTGGGTCCCAGTGCAATGCACTGGCTGCACTGCTGCTAGTTCCGCCACTGACTTGAGTCTCATTAGCACAAAGGCTAAATAATAAGATTTTAAATCTACCGATAAATCTTTTTCTCCTAGTTCTTACAGGATGCTGGGGACTCCGTAAGGACCATGGGGGATAGACGGGCTCCGCAGGAGACATGGGCACTAAAAAAAGAACTTTAGGTATGGGTGTGCATTGGCTCCTCCCTCTATGCCCCTCCTGCAGACCTCAGTTAGAGAAACTGTGCCCAGAGGAGACGGACAGTATGAGGACAGGATTTTGGAAATCCAAGGGCAAGATTCATACCAGCCCACACCATTCACACCGTATAACTTGGGATACACGAACCAGTCAACAGTATGAAACAAAAACAGTATCAGTCCAAGACTGATCCAAACTGAAACATAACCCTTATGTAAGCAACAACTATATACAAGTTTTGCAGGATGTTGTCCGCACTGGGACGGGCGCCCAGCATTCTCCACGGACTACGAGAAAAAGATTTACCGGTAGGTTTAAAATCGTATTTTCTCTTACGTTCTAGAGGATGCTGGGGACTCCGTAAGGACCATGGGGATTATACCAAAGCTCCAAAACGGGCGGGAGAGTGTGGATGACTCTGCAGCACCGAATGAGCAAACATTAGGTCCTCCTCAGCCAGGGTATCAAACTTGTTGACCACATCCAGGGACTCGGAATCCTCCACGTCCCTAGTAGCCACCGGCACCACAATAGGTTGGTTCATATGAAAAGAAGAAACCACCTTAGGCAAAAACTGAGGACAAGTCCGCAACTCAGCTCTATCCACATGAAAAATCAGATAAGGGCTTTTGTGAGACAAAGCCGCCAACTTCGACACTCGTTGCGCCGAAGCCAAAGCCAATAACATGACCACTTTCCAAGTGAGATACTGCAATTCAACTGTTTGAAGAGGTTCAAACCAGTGAGACTTAAGAAACCGTAACACCACGTTAAGGTCCCATGGTGCCACCGGAGGCATAAAAGGAGGCTGGATATGCAGCATCCCTGTCATGAAAGTCTGGACTTCTGGAAGAGAAACCAATTCCTTTTGAAAGAAAATGGAGCCTAACTTTAGGCCCAAATTCACTCCAGCTTGCAGGAAGTGGAGAAAACGGCCCAGATGGAATTCTTCCGGAGGAGCAGTCTTGGCTTTGCATCAAGATACATACTTCCTCCAGATACGGTGAAAATGTTTCGATGTCACCTCCTTCCTAGCCTTTATCAGAGTAGGAATGACCTCATCCGGAATGCCCTTTTCCGCTAGGATCCTGTGTTCAACCGCCATACCGTCAAACGCAGTCACTGTAAGTCCTGGAACAGACAGGGCCCTTGTTGTAACAAGTCTTCCCTGAGAGGATGAGGCCACGGATCTTCTGTTACCATTTCCTGCAGATCCAGATACCAGGCCCTTCGAGGCCAATCTGGAACAATGAGAATTGTCTGAATCCCTCTTCGTCTTATGATTCTCAGTATCTTTGAGATGAGAGGAAGAGGAGGGAACACATAGACCGACTGAAACACCCACGGTGTCACCAGTGCGTCCACTGCGGGTCTGGGACTGAGGGTCGACAGCAAAAAGGTCGACACACCTTAGGTCGATGCCAATTGGTCGACACACCTTAGGTCGACATTGACAAAAGGTCGACATGAACAAAAGGTCGACAGGAACAAGGTCAACATGGAAAAAGGTCGACATGAGTTTTTTATGTTTTTTTGGTGTCGTTTTCTTCGTAGAGTGACAAGGAACCCCAATTAGTGCACCGCGTCCCCTCGCATGGCCCGCTTCGCTCGCCATGCTTCGGGCATGGTGCCTTTGCTCCGCTACCGCTTCGCTCGGCACACTTTACCGTTCCAATCTTAGTCCACGTGGATTGTTAAGTATGAAAAGGTTCAAAAAAAGAAAGAAATCGTGAAAAACTCATGTCGACCTTTTTCCATGTCGACCTTCTTCCTGTCGACCTTTTGTCCATGTCGACCTAAGGTGTGTTGACCTTTGTGCTGTCGACCTAGAGTCCGGATACCGTCCACTGCCACCGCCTGAGGGTCCCTTGACCTGGCGCAATATCTCAGAAGTTTCTTGTTGAGGCGTGAAGCCATCATGTCTATTTGAGGCAGTCCCCACTGACTTGCAATCTCTGCGAAGACTTCCTGATGAAGTCCCCACTTTCCTGGATGCAGATCGTGTCTGCTTAGGAAGTCTGCTTCCCAGTTGTCCACTCCCGGAATGAAGACTGCTGACAGAGCGCTTACATGACTCTCCGCCCATCGAAGAATCTTTGAGGCTTCTGCCATTGCCACTCTGCTCCTTGTGCCGCCTTGGAGGTTTACATGAGCCACTGCTGTGATGTTGTCTGATTGAATCAGAACCGGTAGACCTCGAAGTAAGGTCTCCGCTTGATGAGGGCCATTGTATATGGCCCTTAATTCCAGTACGTTGATGTGTAGACAAGTCTCCTGGCTTGACCACAGACCTTGGAAGTTTCTTCCCTGTGTGACTGCTCCCCATCCTCGGAGGCTCGCGTCCGTGGTCACCAGAACCCAGTCCTGAATGCCGAACCTGCGACCCTCTAGAAGGTGAGCACTCTGCAGCCACCACAAGAGAGATACCCTGGCCCTGGAGGACAGGCGGATCATCTGATGAATCTGTAGATGTGACCTGGACCACTTGTCCAGAAGGTCCCACTGAAAAGTCCTGGCAAGGAACCTGCCGAATGGAATGGCCTCATAAGACGCCACCATCTTTCCCAGAACTCGAGTGCAGTGATGTACCGACACCCTGTCTGGCTTTAACAGGTCCCTGACCAAGCTCTGAAGTTCCTGGGCCTTTTCCATCGGAAGAAAGACCCTCTTTTGTTCTGTGTCCAGAATCATGCCTAAGAAAGGCAATCGGGTCGTTGGAACTAACTGTGAATTCGGTAGATTGAGAATCCAACCGTGTTGTTGCAGCACCCTCAGGGAGAGAGATACACTGTCCAGCAACTGTTCTCTTGATCTCGCTTTTATCAGGAGATCGTCCAAGTATGGGATAATTGTGACACCCTGGTTGCGCAGGAGCACCATCATCTCTGCCATTAATTTGGTAAAAATCCTCGGGGCCGTGGAATGCCCAAACGGCAACGTCTGAAATTGGTAATGACAATCCTGCACCACAAATCTCAGGAACGCCTGATGAGGTTGATATATGGGGACATGAAGGTATGCATCCTTTATGTCTAGGGACACCATATAATCTCCCCCTTCCAGACTTGCGATGACCGCATTGAGCGATTCCATCTTGAACTTGAACCTCTTTAAGTATAGGTTTAAGGATTTTAAATTCAGAATGGGTCTGACCGAACCGTCCGGTTTCGGGACCACAAACAGGGTTGAGTAATAGCCCATCCCCTGCTGCAGCAGGGGAACTTTGACCACCACTTGTTGAAGGCACAACTTTTGAATTGCTGCCAAAACTACCTCCCTCTCTGGGTAAGAAGTCGGCAGTGCCGATTTGAAAAACCGGCATGGAGGCACCTCTTCGAATTCCAGCTTGTACCCCTGGGAAACAATGTCTATTGCCCAGGGATCCACCTGAGAGTGAACCCAGACTTGGCTGAAAAGACGAAGACGTGCCCCCACAGGAGCGGACTCCCCCCCCCCCGCGGAGCCCCAGCGTCATGCGGTGGATTTAGTAGAAGCCGGGGAGGACTTTTGTTCCTGGGAACTGGCTGTAGCTAGCAGCTTTTTCCCTTTGCCCTTACCTCTGGCAAGAAAGGAAGATCCCCGAGCTCTCTTGGATTTATGCGACCGAAAGGACTGCATCTGATAATGTGGCGCTTTCTTAGGCTGTGAGGAAACATAAAGTAAAAAGGTTGATTTACCTGCAGTAGCCGTGGAAACTAGGTCCGCGAGACCTTCCACAAACAATTCCTCACCCTTAGACATAGAAACATAGAAACATAGAATTTGTCGGCAGATAAGAACCACTTGGCCCATCTAGTCTGCCCCTTATTTTTTTGTATTTTTTTTATATTATTTTTTATCACTAACCTTATTTGATCCTTATTTCTTTGTAAGGATATCCTTATGTCTATCCCATGCATGTTTAAATTGCTCTACTGTCTTAGCCTCTACCACCTCTGATGGGAGGCTATTCCACTTGTCCACTATCCTTTCTGTGAAATAATTTTTCCGCAAATTTCCCCTGAACCTCCCCCCCTCCAGCCTCAGTGCATGTCCTCGTGTCCTATTGCTTCTCTTCATTTGGAGAATGTTTCCCTCCTGGACTTTGCTAAAACCCTTCATATATTTGAAAGTTTCTATCATGTCCCCCCTTTCCCTTCTCTGCTCCAAACTATACATATTGAGATTTCTTAGTCTTTCTGGGTATGTTTTGTGATGTAGGCCATGCACCATTTTAGTTGCCCTCCTTTGTACAGTTTCTAATGTATTAATATCCTTTTGAAGATATGGCCTCCAGAACTGAATACAGTATTCTAGATGAGGCCGTACCAATGACCTATACAGTGGCATTATTACTTCTTTCTTTCTGCTGCTGATTCCTCTCCCAATGCAGCCAAGCATCTTACTAGCCTTCCTCATTGCCTTGTTACATTGCTTACCTGCTTTTAAGTCATCTGAAATAGTGACTCCTAGATCCCTTTCCTCCTCAGTAGTTTCCAGTATAGTGCCATTAATACTGTATTTAGCTTTAGGATTTTTGAGACCCAAGTGCATGATTTTGCATTTTTTGGCATTAAACTGTAATTGCCAGACTCTTGACCATTCCTCTAGTCTACCTAGATCAGGCATTCCCAACCGCGGTCCTCAAGGCACACCAACAGTGCAGGTTTTAGTGATATCCAGGCTTCAGCACAGGTGACTTAATTAGTATCTCAGTTATTTTGATTTAGCCATCTGTGCTGCAGCCTGGATATCACTAAAACCTGCACTGTTGGTGTGCCTTGAGGACCGTGGTTGGGAATGCCTGACCTAGATCCTCAATCATTTGTTTTACCCCACCTGGTGTGTCTACCCTGTTGCATACCTTTGTGTCATCTGCAAAAAGGCATACTTTCCCTTTAATGCCATTTGCAATGTCACCAATAAAGATATTAAAAAGCACTGGTACAAGTACAGATCCCTGGGGTACTCCACTGGTAACATTTCCCTCCTGTGAATGCACTCCATTTACCACAACTCTCTGTTTTCTATCCTTCAACCAAGATCTTATCCATTCAATAATCCTAATATCCAATCCCAAACTTTCAAGTTTATTTAGCAGTCTGCGATGTGGAACTGTGTCAAAAGCCTTACTAAAGTCTAGATAAGCTATATCCATGGCTCCACCTTTATCCATCACTATGTAGTCACACAATCAAAAAAGTCAATAAGATTTGTTTGACATGATCTCCCCCCAGTGAATCCATGCTGTTTGGTATCCAGTAAATTGCCGGATTTGAGATAATCTACAACTCTTTCTTTTAAGAGTGTTTCCATCAATTTCCCTACTACTGATGTAAGACTCACTGGTCTGTAGTTGTTTGCCTCTTCCTTGCTTCCACTTTTGTGCAGTGGGACTACGTTTGCTCTTTTCCAGTCCCCTGGAATTTCTCCTGTAGCTAATGACTGGTTGAATAATTCTGTCAATGGTGCTACCAGCACCTCTTTAAGTTCTTTTAGTATCCTTGGATGTATCCCATCTGGCCCCATAGATTTGTCCACTTTCAGCTTTGAGAGTTCTGTTAGGACCTTCTCCTCTGTAAATGTACTTGTTTCATTTTCCTGAATATCCCTGCAACTTAACTGTGGCCCCTTCCCCTCTCTTTCAGTAGTAAATACTGAGCAAAAATAATCATTAAGATGATCTGCTATTAAATTGTCTCCTTCAACAAGACTCCCAATGTCCGTCTTTAGTTTTATAATTCCGCCTTCTGTTTTTCTCTTTTCGCTTATATACCTAAAAAAAGTTTTGCCTCCTTTACCCACTGACTGGGCCATTTTCTCCTCAGCTTGTGCCTTTGCACATCTGATTACCTTCTTTGTTTCCTTCTGTCTAACAAGATATATCTTTTTGTCTTCATTATTTTGTGTCTGCTTATATTTCCTAAAAGCCATCTTTTTTGCTCTCACAATATTTGCTACTTCTTTTGCAAACCACACTGGCTTCCTTTTCCTTGTGTTTTTCCTAACAGTTTTGATACAAAGGTCTGTTGCCTTCAATATTGCACATTTGAATGTTTCCTACCTCTCCTGCACTGTTTCCAAGTTCCTCCACTCTGCCAAAGAATCACTTACACATTTTCCCATCCCTACAAAATCAGCCTTCCTAAAATCCAACACCTTTGTTTTTGTATGGGACGAGTCAGTCTCTGTCTTAATGCTGAACCATACTGCTTGATGATCACTGGATCCCAGGTTTTCACCCACTTTTACGTCCGATAATCTGTCTCCATTTGTAAGTATTAAGTCTAATATTGCGTCTTTCCGAGTGGGCTCCCTCACCAATTGGTGGAGGGATGCTCCCTGAAGGGAATTTAAAATGTTCCTACTTCTAGTGGAACTAGCAACAGACACCTCCCAGTTTACATCAGGAAGATTAAAGTCTCCCGTGTCGGTATCTGTGTCAACTACCGGAGAAAGTGGGCATTTTTGAGACCCAGAAGGCCCCTGTGACATAGGTCCCTGGACTCTGCTTTGTCCCAACGTTTGTGCAATAAATTCACACTTGCATTTAAAATATTCCACATATCCATCCAGTCATGTGTCAGCGTTGCCGACGGAGACACCACACTCATGCGCTCCACCTCATCCCTAGGAGAGCCTGCCGCTTCAGACATGCCGACACGCACGTACCGACACACCACACACTCATGGAAAGCTCTAATCTGGAGACAGTTCCCCCACAAGGCCCTTTGGAGAGACAGAGTATGCCAGCACACAACCAGCGCCAATAGCCCTGGAAAAAATTACCCAGATACAGCGCTTCTTTATATATGTACTGCGTCAAATTATATGCCCCCCCCTTCTTTAAAACCCTCTGTCACCGGTGATCAGCAGGGGAGAGTCCGGGGAGCCAGCTTCTCAGCGTGTGTTGTGGAGAAAATGGCGCTGGTGAGTGCTGAGGGAGAAGCCTCGCACCCTCAGTGGCGGGCTTCGGTCCCGCTCTTTTAAAACAACTGGCGGGGATTCACTGTAAATACCACAAAAAAGGTGTATATTTATGTATAGCCAGTTTTAGAGGTATCCATTGCTGCCCAGGGCGCCCCCCCCCCCCCCCTTTCCGCGCCCTGCACCCAACAGTCTGCGCTGTGTGTGTTCTGTGAGGGAGCAATGGCGCGCAGCGTTACCGCCGCGCGTTACCTCAGTGAAGTCTTCTGCTGCCTTTGAAGTCTTCTGTCTTTCTATACTCACCCGGCTTCTATCTTCCGGCTCTGCGAGGAGGACGGCGGCGCTGCTCCGGGACGAACCACTAGAGGAGAACTGCGTTCTGACTCCCTCTGGAGCTAATGGTGTCCAGTAGCATAAGAAGCAGAGCCTAGCATTTAAGTAGGTCTGCTTCTCTCTCCTCAGTCCCACGGTGCAGGGAGCCTGTTGCCAACAGTGCTCCCTGAAAATAAAAAACCTAACAAATATACTTTCTTTCAGGAAGCTCAGGAGAGCTCCCTGTAGTGCACCCAGTCTCCTCTGGGCACAGGAACTAACTGAGGTCTGGAGGAGGGGCATAGAGGGAGGAGCCAGTGCACACCCATACCTAAAGTTCTTTTTTAGTGCCCATGTCTCCTGCGGAGCCCGTCTATCCCCCATGGTCCTTACGGAGTCCCCAGCATCCTCGTAAGGACGTAAGAGAAAAAGAATTAACAGCACTATAATGGAAACTACTGCAGTGGACTGGGACCAATATATATCAGGTCGAGTATCCCTTATCCAAAATGCTTGGGATCAGAAGCATTTTGGGTAATGGATTTTTTCGTATTTTGGAATATTTAAAAAAAAATTGCCCCCACTATAATGCCAGATAATTGCCCCAGTATAGTGCCCCTGCCATCCTCACACAATCACCTACCCCCGCACCCAGTCACCTGCCCCCTGCCACCAGGGCCGCCATCAGGGGGGTACTGGGTGCACAGCAGTCCTGGGCCCGGCCTCTCTGACAGACAGGGGAGGGCCCGGGCAGCTCATGCCACTGTCTGCCCACCGCCGTAGCCCGTCCATCCACCGCCGTGCTCTGTCCATACTCCGCCGTGCACCGTCCACCCGCAGTGCCTCAGAGGAGACAGTTATTAAAGATACTAGAGGAGGCCTCATAACTTGATAAAGACCAGCTGAGAGTGTGGATCTATTCGAATATACTACATAGATATTCTACAATTGACGGTCAAGCACCAGCAGAGGGAGTTTCTGAATTCGGGACTGTCACAGCATTAATTCATTATCCTGGAGGTGAACCCATAATATCCGTGGATGGTAACTATTCATTAAATTGCTATATGTGTGCACACATGTTCAAATTGGAACATTTAAAGAACTGAGGACCTCCAAACACACTCAGTGTTTGGAACGCCATTTATAGCCTTTTCATCTTCCAACAAGTGGACATTATGAATTTTAGTTGCATCAAATTCTAAGCCTCATAATTTCAGTAACACATAGCCATAATAATGGTTGTATATGAATTGTCTATATCATGATATTAAGTACGCATTATATAGGCTGATTGAAGGCCAGTCAGGTTGTACTACTTCATTAATTTTATTCATTTTTAATAAAAATTGTTAACAATTTGTTATTGTCAAATATTTTAATTGTATAGTAAATAGTCTCCTTTATCAGTGCGGACAGCGCTCTTGATTTTCTACAGGGTGTCACACCCCTGTAGTCAGTGTGTTTTCTTAGGCCTCATAACTGTCTACTCTGAGGCGGCAGCCATTTTTGGAGGGTTGTTTTCAGCAGTTTGAAAGCAGGCAGGCGCGAACATCGCTGCGGCCCCCGCCTGGACATTAGAGTACTTGCATCTAGGTGATAAGAGTGGCCACCGACTCTGTCCTTCCAGCAGCGCGATCTGCCCCCAGCTCCAGCCAGCACAGACAGTATGGTCAGGTCAGCAAGACAGAGGAGCCCGGAGTACAGAGACGGTTCCGGTATAAAAGATAGACAGTGTCTAGTTAGACAGTCAATAGATAGACACCATATGTTAGACAGTCATTAGGTCAACAGGGTTAAAAGGTCGACAGGTCAAAAGGTCGACAGGGTCAAAAGGTTGACATGAAAATGGTCGACATGAAAAAGGTAGACACCATTTTTTTTGCATTTTTGTGGTTTGTGTGGATAGTTTTGTCATCTGGGACCCCCAATTGTAGAATGGCATCCTCGCCGCACTTCGGGCTCGGTGGCTCGCTGCGCTCGCCACAAGGTTTACACCCTACTGTGGTAATGGCACTACTGTATTTTCTCCTACATCTATGTGGTGTGTGAGAGTGTGTGTACAGTGTGCTGCTGTGTGTGTGTGTACAGTGTGCTGCTGTGTGAGTATGTGTGTACAGTGTGCTGCTGTGTAAGTGTGTGTACAGCGTGCTGCTGTGTAAGTGTGTGTACAGTGTGCTGCTGTGTGAGTGTGTGTGTACAGTGTTCTGCTATGTGAGTGTGTGTGTGTACAGTGTGCTGCTGTGTGTGTACAGTGTGCTGCTGTGTGAGTGTGTGTGTACAGTGTTCTGCTATGTGAGTGTGTGTGTGTACAGTGTGCTGCTGTGTGTGTACAGTGTGCTGCTGTGTGAGTGTGTGTACAGTGTGCTGCTGTGTGTGTACAGTGTGCTGCTGTGTGAGTGTGTGTGTGTGTGTACAGTGTTCTGCTATGTGAGTGTGTGTGTGTACAGTGTGCTGCTGTGTGTGTACAGTGTGCTGCTGTGTGAGTGTGTGTACAGTGTGCTGCTGTGTGTGTACAGTGTGCTGCTGTGTGAGTGTGTGTGTGTACAGTGTGCTGCTGTGTAAGTGTATACAGTATGCTGCTGTGTAAGTGTGTGTACAGTGTGCTGCTGTGTAATTGTGTGTACAGTGTACTGCTGTGTGTGTGTGTGTGTGTGTGTGTGTGTGTGTGTGTGTGTGTGTGTGTGTGTGTGTGTGCTGCTGTGTGAGTGTGTGTACAGTGTGCTGCTGTGTGAGTGTGTGTACAGTGTGCTGCTGTGTGTGTACAGTGTGCTGCTGTGTGAGTGTGTGTACAGTGTGCTGCTGTGTGTGTACAGTGTGCTGCTGTGTGAGTGTGTGTACAGTGTGCTGCTGTGTATGTGTGTACAGTGTGCTGCTGTGTGTGTGTACAGTGTGCTGCTGTGTGAGCGTGTGTGTACAGTGTGCTGCTGTGTGAGCGTGTGTGTACAGTGTGCTGCTGTGTGAGTGTGTGTGTACAGTGTGCTGCTGTGTGTGTGTGTGTACAGTGTAAACTGTGCTGCTGTGTGAGCGTGTGTACAGTGTGCTGCTGTGCGAGTGTGTGTGTACAGTGTGCTGCTGTGTGAGTGTGTGTACAGTGTGCTGCTGTGTGTGTACAGTGTGCTGCTGTGTGAGTGTGTGTACAGTGTGCTGCTGTGTGAGCGTGTGTGTACAGTATGCTGCTGTGTGAGTGTGTGTGTACAGTGTGCTGATGTGTGTTTGTGTGTACAGTGTGCTGCTGTGTGAGCGTGTGAGTACAATGTGCTGCTGTGTGAGCGTGTGTGTACAGTGTGCTGCTGTGTGAGTGTGTGCTGCTGTGTGAGCGTGTGTGTACAGTGTGCTGCTGTGTGAGTGTGTGTACAGTGTGCTGCTGTGTGAGTGTGTGTGTACAGTGTGCTGCTGTGTATGTGTGTGTACAGTGTACTGCTGTGTGAACGTGTGTGTACAGTGTGCTGCTGTGTAAGTGTGTGTGTACAGTGTGCTGCTGTGTGAGTGTGTGTGTACAGTGTGCTGCTGTGTGAGTGTGTGTGTGTGTGTGTGTGTGTACAGTGTGCTGCTGTGTGAGTGTGTGTGTACAGTGTGCTGCTGTGTAAGTGTGTGTACAGTGTGCTGCTGTGTAAGTGTGTATACAGTGTGCTGCTGTGTGAGCGTGTGTGTACAGTGTGCTGCTGTGTGAGCGTGTGTGTACAGTGTGCTGCTGTGTGTGTGTGTGTGTGTGTGTGTGTGTACAGTGTGCTGCTGTGTGAGTGTGTGTACAGTGTGCTGCTGTGTGAGCGTGTGTGTACAGTGTGCTGCTGTGTGAGTGTGTGTGTACAGAGTGCTGCTGTGTGAGTGTGTGTACAGTGTGCTGCTGTGTGAGTGTGTGTACAGAGTGCTGCTGTGTGTGTGTGTGTACAGTGTGCTGCTGTGTGAGTGTGTGTACAGTGTGCTGCTGTGTGAGTGTGTGTGTGTGTGTGTGTGTGTACAGTGTGCTGCTGTGTGAGTGTGTGTGTTGTGTGTGTGTACAGTGTGCTGCTGTGTGAGTGTGTGTACAGTGTGCTGCTGTTTGAGTGTGTGTACAGTGTGCTGCTGTGTGAGTGTGTGTGTACAGTGTGCTGCTGTGTGAGTGTGTGTGTACAGTGTGCTGCTGTGTAAGTGTGTGTACAGTGTGCTGCTGTGTGAGTGTGTGTGTACAGTGTGCTGCTGTGTGAGTGTGTGTGTACAGTGTGCTGCTGTGTGAGTGTGTGTGTTGTGTGTGTCTACAGTGTGCTGCTGTGTGAGTGTGTGTGTGTGTACAGTGTGCTGCTGTGTGAGTGTGTGTACAGTGTGCTGCTGTGTGAGTGTGTGTGTGTGTGTGTGTGTACAGTGTGCTGCTGTGTGAGTGTGTGTGTGTACAGTGTGCTGCTGTGTGAGTGTGTGTACAGTGTGCTGCTGTGTGAGTGTGTGTGTACAGTGTGCTGCTGTGTAAGTGTGTGTGTACAGTGTGCTGCTGTGTGAATGTGTGTGTGTACAGTGTGGTGCTGTGTGAGTGTGTGTACAGTGTGCTGCTGTGTGAGTGTGTGTGTGTACAGTGTGCTGCTGTGTGAGTGTGTGTGTACAGTGTGGTGCTGTGTGAGTGTGTGTACAGTGTGCTGCTGTGTGAGTACAGTGTGCTGCTGTGTGAGTGTGTGTGTGTACAGTGAGCTGCTGTGTGAGTGTGTGTGTGTACAGAGTGCTGCTGTGTGACAGGGACACCACTGGGTTGCCAGGAGCGGGACCTGGTGATATAAGAGTCCGGGCAGGTGAGCAGAGCACATTGTGCTGCAGGTAAGATGCTGGGCAGGAGGTGATGGAGTGGCTCCGCTGCTCGTTGCTCTGGCTGGCCGTGCTATGTGTGCTAGGGCAGTGCTGCTGGCCTGTGCTGAGAGCCTCCTCCTCAGCCTGCTGCCTCTGCACCAGACCACTCCCATCCTCGCTGCTGTCAGGAGCCCGTTCCTGCCCGTGGTACTGCTTCTGCTGCCGCTGGGGTGTGGCAGCTGCTAAGCTGGCCCCTGGTCATACTGCGTAGCTCGGACGAGGTGGGTCACATCCCGGAGCGGGGGCTGGAGCGAGACGGACACCTCTAACCTGGTCAGCATTCTGGCTCAATTTCCTGCCAACGGATCACATAAGGATCCCTGGCCAGGGGCCACAAAAGGATGTGGTAGGGGCCGCATGTGGCCTGTGGACCGCAAGTTTAACACCCCTGCTGTATAGTTATTAGCGACAGAAGGGGTGGGGGTAGGAGACAGGGGCGGTCAGGAGATGATGGGTTTCAAATAGGGGGGAAGCTGCAAGTGAAAGTAATTAAAACAGGTAATTGACAAGTGCCGCAACAGCGCCCCCTACCTTGCAGCGCTATGTGCAGTGCCCCCTCCGCACACACCTAGTTACAGCCCTGGAAGAGATAATAATAATAATGAAAGATCAACTGAAGATGCTACTGGGCATCAGTCTTATGTCGTCCATAGTATTTGCTCCCAATAACACGTAAGGACTGAGCTGGTCGTATGTATGAAACATTCATCACCCGCAGTCACACCCTAATCTCTGCGCTGAATGATTGTCGTCCTCTGTTGAATTCTCTAAATTATACTTTACAGTGAAAATAGTGATTTGCAGAACCCAGGAGTCAACTTTACTTTTTGACATGTCAAATGTCGGTATGTTGACCATGTCGGTATTTTAAATGTCGGTATTTTGACCATGTCAGTATTTTGACCGTCGGTCAATGGTTTTCGGTATTTTGACCATCGGGATTTTGATTGTATGTAAATTGACCGCATCCCTCGCCGCATGCCGTAGCGAATCAGATTTTAGCTGCGCCAGAATATTTTGCACTGCTGCGAGCATTCTCCCTCCTTCATTGGCAGCGAAGGGTCTCGTATAATGCCCACAGCGAATGGGCACAGTAATTGGACCAGGTGGGGATGGAGCAAAGCCTTTCTGGTGTTGTAGCGCTTTGTTGGGCGCAGGGTCACCGCATCTCAAGACGCTTCTTTCATGTAACAAAGGTCAAATATGTTTCATTCTGACAAGTCCCTGAATGTTTTGCAGACTGTTCCCATGTGTCAATGTTGCATGTTTTGTTATTATCCTTATAGTGCCACATCAGCCTCGCTGTGCCTCGCACCTCCGTAGCATTATCATGGTAAAGAATGTACATATATGGTCATTTGGTATTTTACTATGATAAACCTGTAATGCTTTCTGTAGCCCTTTGACAAAGAAAAAAAAAGCGTTTTGTTTCCCCCACAACCCTGAATGACATCAGTAACCAGATTTATCCCACACAATATTAGAATTCAGAGATCTTGATTACATATATTTGCGCAAATGCAGAGGTGTCTCTTACCCTCTGGGCACCTGGTGCGGCGGTAAAAAAGGGGGTGGAGCTTCATGGTAAGGGGGTGGGGTGTAACTGGAGGGGCGGGGCTTCGTGCCCCGTCATCCGTTTTATGTCACTTGAGGTCCAAAAAGGGGTGTGGTTTCATGGGGAGGGGCGGGGCTATGTGTCCCGTCCCCCATTTTTCATCACTTGGGGGGATCGGGAGGTACGGGCTGCCTCCCGCGGAGTGCTGTTTCTGCAGTGCCGACTCCTGCTCAGTGACAGGAGCCGAGTACTGCACCTAATGTAACAGTACAGCGCTCGGCTCCTGTCACTGAGCAGGAGCCGGCATTTTGGTGTCGCCCCTCGGTGGGTGACACCCGGGAGCGGGCCGAATCCCCCGCACCCCCGTTGTGACGCCAGTTTGCAAATGTATGAATAAGCCCCCAAGTCACGTCAAGGCCTCTCTGTATATTGGGGGTCCCTAATGCTATATCTAGGTGCAGGGTGCGGCACCCCAAAAATCAGCATAAGCCGGAAAGTCCAGTGCAGCATACCAGTGAAAAAACTCTAGTGTTATAGTGCTTTCTGTAGCCCTTTGACAAAGAGTAAACAATATGCATCTGGTGAACAGTTTAATTTATCAGGTATCCATAATTTACAGCTTCAATCTGGCCGCTTGGATGCCGGACAGCGTAAAGCGAAGGCCAAACACCTGATTTATATGACTGGGATGCAGATGTAAGTAATATATTTCCAGAGGGAAAAATGTGCACACCACCGAGAGAGAACATGTGAATCAGATTAACATATCAGAGGTTGAAGATCCCAAAATGTGCCTAGAGCGGCCTTTGGGGGTCATTCCGACCCGATCGCTTGCTGCAGTTTCTCGCAGCGCAGCGATCATCTCGGAACTGCGTCGGCACATGGAAGCCATCGTTGCCTAGCAATCGCCTCTGAGGCAGAAGTGGTATTGGGCGGGAGGGGGCTGAATGGCGGCGTTAAGCCACCGTTTAGGGGGCACGGTCCGGCCAATGCAGGCGTGGCGGGCCGCGGCGGCTGTGTGACGTCACACGCAGCCGATGCGGGCCGGGGAGCGACGAGTAGCTCCCGGCCAGCACGCTAGAGCTGCGCTGGTCGGGAGCTGTGCGATGCCTTTGCACTTCTGCTTTGGGGGCGGCACTGACATGTGGGGCGGCCCTATGCTGGGCGTACCCCCGCATGTCAGTGTAAATGATCGTAGCTGTGCTAAATTTAGCACAGCTATGATCAACTCGGAATGACCCCCTTTGTTCTGTGTCTCCTAACCCAAAGTGGGTATCACCACACCCTATACAAACACTACGATATGTACGGATATGGACAACATGGTAATCAGCATAAAAAATGATAATGCATAATAATAAATAGATAAATACATTACATTCCGTGATGGTGGTTTGGTTTGTCAGTAATACTTCACTTAGTTGGCGTGTTGATGTGACATAAGGGACACAAATAAATAGAACAATGGCCCTCATTCTGAGTTGATCGCTCGCTGGTTACTTTTAGCAGCCGTGTAAACGCTTAGTCGCCACCCACAGGGGAGTGTATTTTCGCTTTGCAAGTGTGCGATCGCTTGTGCAGCCGAGCGGTACAAAAACAGTTTGTGCAGAACAAGACCAGCCCTGTGCAATGATTCCAGCGACGGAGGACCCGGAAATTGATGTCAGACACCCGCCCTGCAAACGCCTGGTCACGCCTGTGTTTTTCCAACCACTCCCAGAAAACGGTCAGTTGACACCCATAAACGCCCTCTTCCTGTCATTCTCCTTGCGTTCGGCTGTGCTAATAAATTCTTCGCTAAAACCATTGCACAACAACGGTGCGCTTTGTACCCGTACAACACCCGTGCGCATTGTGGTGCATACGCATGCGCAGTTTTGCCATTTTTTTACCTGATCGCTGCACAGCAAAAATCGTCAGCGAGAAATCAACTCGGAATGAGGGCCAATGTGTAATAATGTCATTATATCCTCACTTGAAAATGATAGTCGAAAAGGAAAAAGTCTGTGAATATGGTCCAATAGGAGCCTGCGACACACAATTTGGCATGAGGCAGCGCACCAGACTCAGAATAAAACACAGCTTTCGAACTGTGTAAAGGTTTCTTTGTCTTTTACTCATGAACAAATTTCCTTCACCAGAGTTAAATGGTAAGTAGCATACCCTGACTCACTTAAAGTTAGGCAGGAACAGGCCTATAAAGGGATCTTTAAATACCAGAGGCGTATCTAAGGCAGGGCGAGTGGGTCACGTGCCCTGGGCGCCAGTAGCGGATCTTGCCACGGGCAAGCAGGACTTTTAACCGGGGCGCCGCCTTCCGGAGGGCGTTGGCACCTTCCGGAGGGCGCTGGCGCCAGCCAGAGGGCGCCGCACCATGGCAAGATCCGCCACTGCTGTGCCCTCCGCTGCCAGTTGTGTCCCCCGTCTGTGCCTCCTGTGAAGGGAACTAGATGCTTAGCGTCTAGTTTCCCTTCGTGGAGAGTACCTTTGCTGAGCAGTGCGCAATGACGTAATCACGCACCGCACAGCAAAGGTCCTCTCCACGAAGGGAACTAGACGCTACGCGTCTATTTTGCCTTCGTGGAGAGGACGTTTTGCTGTGCGGTGCGTTCTTGTATCTGGCACTGTGGGGCACTGTGTATTTGGCACTGTGGGGCACTGTATCTGGCACTGTGGGGCACTGTGTATCTGGCACTGTAAGGCACTGTATCTGGCACTGTGGGGCACTGTATCTGGCACTGTGTATCTGGCACTGCGGGGCACTCTATCTGGCACTGTGTATCTGGCACTGTGGATCTGACACTGTGGGGCAATATTTATCTGTCACTGTGGATCTGACACTGTGGGGCAATGTGTATCTGGCACTGTGGGGCACTGTGTATCTGGCACTGTGGGGCAATTGTGTATCTGTCACTGTGGATCTGACACTGTGGGGCAATATGTATCTGGCACTGTGGGGCTCTGTGTATCTGGCACTGTGGGGCACTGTGTATCTGGCACTGTGTAAATAGGGGACCATGCATACTGTGCAAAAATTGAATGAAGGTGTGCTGAGTGGCGTCACAGGCGGTATGTTAGAGTCTTGTTGGCACGGCCCGTGTTCAGTAGCCACACCCCATCTGGTTCGTGGCCACGCCCATTTCTTTGGCGCGCGCACACATACTTCTTTTTGTGTGTGTTTTGGGGTTTGTTTTTTTTAGGGGGGGGGGGGGAGGGGGGTTGCGCGCCACTCTTCATCTTGCCCTGGGCACCGAAAATCCTAGTTACGCCTCTGTTACATACACAGGTACAGCTGCACTTATGTAGGGGCCTGTAATATAAGCATATTTGCCTATGTTCCCAGGAGACACCAGAATCTCGGCTCACTGACCCCAGGAAGAGTAGGTGAGGCCCTCCGAATCAGTGCCCCCCTGGTCATGCTGACCGTTTCCCGAGTGAAGTGGGAGGTTTGGGGGGCTCGACAATGCTGATTTGCGCTGAATTGTGTCATTGCGGACCTGCCCTTGCTGTACCATACCTGAGAAATGCACCTTTGTAAAGCAGGGCGGGGCTATGATGATGCAATCACACGCCACCACACCGCCCACTTGCATATGATACTCCCCTGAGCTGCCCACCTGGCTGCCCTCTTCTAGAAGGCATAGCTAGTATGAATGTACAGTATGATAGCCTCGTTGCACAGAGGGTAGGACTGGCAAGCCTTGAGCAAGCATTAACACCTGCCGGGTGCAAATAAGCACTGCCATCCATACATCAACAGGTGTGGTCATCCACTAGCAATTGCAACATATACTGTTACCTGCAAAGAGAAGTCAAGCCAGGAGAGGACCTACAGCAGAGCCAACTACAGCCCAGGTGCAGTGGCGCTAATGCAGAGTGGACTGTACTGCAGCTTGCTGATCTTATCTTGCATACAGTATACTGACGCTGGGCAGACTGGGAGTATGGGCACAGCCTGGTCAGCACGGCCAATGCAGATTTCATCTACACTTATGACCATAGAAGCAGAACAAAGATGTGATAATATGTTCTCCATAGGTAAAGTTCTGTGAAGCAGCTCCACTGCAGACGAGATGGCCAAAACCACTTTGCTATGCAGAATTGGGAGCCTGTTACTCTAACCCCCTTACAGGGCCCAATCTAGGACCCCCTCAATTAAATAAATAAAATTAAATAAAAATTATATATATATATATATATATATATACAATATGAATCTGTGCAAGGGGGGGGGGGGTATGGGTGGAGTTCTGGGTAATCAAACCCCCGCCCTCCTGCTTGTGTCATAATTACCGGTTCAACACTGTTGGTGTCCACGCTCCTGTTTGTCGGGTGCTACCTTGACTTTTGGTAGAACTGGCCCTGTCTGCGGGAGGTGATCGCGGCGGGCGGGGGTGGAGAAGCAGCTGACTAACGGAGCCGGGTAGATGACCCCAGCCGCATCCCCCCCAAATCCGGCGCCCGGGGCACGTGACCCCTTAGCCCCCCCTAGTTACGGCCATGCCCCTTATATAGAGCAGTTGCAAGTTTCCACTGAGGTATGAGGACCTGTAGAAAGCCAGGTGCATGCGTTACGCACAGAGGATGCCGCGAGATGCGCACAGCACGGCGCATGTATAACAGTTACAGGATTTTTCTGTGCACGTTTACTTTGAGCAACGGCCGTCTGATTTACTCCCAACCCAGTCTCAGTCCGGGTATGTGTACCAGGGCGGAGGGCAGCTGAAGAGGACGCATTAGGGGATAAATGATGAGCATTGTTTTAGAATATTTGATCAGTATTGCTGATATCCAACACGGGGGTAACTATAATTGGGGTGCGGTGAAAACACCGCACATCCGCTCACAATACTTTCCATCTGTGCCGCAGATATCACCGGCAACATGGTGTCCACGCCATTTTTCCGTAGATCAGCACATGCATAGTAGACTCTGCTAAAGTACCAACCAATCAGCTCCTAACTGTCACTTTTCAAACACAGCCCGTAACTGCCCCATTCTCACTCCCAGGATCAGGAGGAGGCCTGGGTACTTCTTTCCATGTTACATGGGCCCTGATAGGCCGGTTCTGAGCAAATCACGTAAAAGAGATGCAGTTTAACCAATCGCTGCTTGATGAATTTACACTGCCGTCTCTTCGTCTTCTCGCTGGAGCGCGGGATAAAACCTCTTTCTCCAGTTTCTGACCCTGGAGTATAAATAGAAAATGGTTCATGGAGCAAGCTGTGGCTGATGCTTCTTTATTTAGACGGGTCATTAAATCTTTTATATGTGAAATTGAGAAAACATTTGGGCTATAAATAATAATAATGAAGACAGCAGTGGTTATCATCTGACGGGATTGCTTCACAATTCCCAGCGACGCCCAGTGCCAGCCCGTGTTTCGTAATTGCCTCCTGGACTTTGTGCTGTGCCAACGTGAGGCCCTAGCACCAACAATCTGCCAGCTGGAGTGGGACGGCCCTTTTAGCCCAGGGGAAAGTGCTAGTTAGCAGGCCGTGGCTGTAGAGCCGCCCATTTGTTTACTACGAAATGCCTTTACAGGGAGGGAGACAAATGTATCTGCCACATAACACGGGTTTAGTATGAAATACCTACAATCAAAATCCCAATGGTCAAAATCCCGATAACAATTGACCGACGGTCAAAATCCTGACATGGTAATAAATACCGACATTTAACATGTCGACAGGCCAAAAAGTCGACACACCGTTTTCATTGTTGTTGTGTATGTCGACATAGATCAACATGGACACCGTATTATATTCCCCCTCCAGGTCCACTGGGATGGTAAAGTATGAACAAGTAGTTTTCAAAGAAAAAAATCCTAACAAACTCATGTCGACGTTTTGACCTGTCAACATTTAAATGTCTGTATTTTGACCTCATCAGGATTTTTTGACCATCGGTCAATGGTTGTCGGGATTTTGATTGTAGGTACAGTAAATTGACCGCATCCCAATATGACAACTGCATGGTTCAGTTACTTGAAATGTTGTTAGTGTCACATGACCTTCGGCTGAGTTTTAATAGGACTTCATTATGCAGATTATGGATTCAATTGGTCTTCAGACATGACCACCTGCTGTTCCGGATAGACACTTTGGGGGGGATTCAGAGTTGATCTCAGCAGCAAATTTTTTAGCTAATGGACAAAACCATGTGCACTGGAGGTGGGGCAGATGTAACATGTGCAGAGAGAGTTAGATTTGGGCGGGTTATATTGTTTCTGTGAAGGGTAAATACTGGCTGCTTTATTTTTACCCTGCAATTTGGATTTCAGTTTGAACACACCCCACCCAAATCTAACTCTTTCTGCATGTTATATCTGCTCCCCCTGCAGTGCACATGGTTTTGCCCAACTGCTAACAAATTTGCTGCTGCAATAAAATCTGAATTACCCCCCATGTGCAGTGCAGGTGGAGCAGATATAACATGTGCAGAGAGAGTTATAGGCCCTACACACTGGCCGATTTTTTTAAAGATATGAACGATCTCGTTCATAAATGAACGAGAACTCGTTCATATCTTTCAGTGTGGAGACTCCAGCGATGAACGATGCGCGTCCCCACGCTCGTTCATCGCTGGTCCCCCGTCGGCTGTACATGCAGGCCAATATGGACGATCTCGTCCATATTTGCCTGCACTTCAATGCAGCCGGGTGACGGGGGGAGTGAAGAAACTTCAGTCCCCCCGTCACTGCCCCCCCCCCCCCCCCCCACCGCCGGGTCGCTCGTCGGCCGTCGGGCAGCTTGGCGGCGGGTCGGCCAGTGTGCAGGGCCCTTTAGATTTGGGTGGGGTGTGTTCAAAGTGAAATCTAAAGTGCAGTGTAAAAATAAAGCAGCCAGTATTTACCCTGCGCAGAAACAATATAACCCCCCTAATCTAACTATCTTGCAAATGTTATATCGCGCCCCCCCCCCTGCAGTGCACATGGTTTTGCCCAACTGCTAACAAATTTGCTGCTGCGATCAGATCTGAATTAGGCCCTTTGTGCGCAGAATACTGTGATTGGCTGACGGCTATGTTCAGTATACGTCACTGTATTACCCTCTATTCCGGCACACCCTATATTCCATTGGCCTAAGTGGAACCATCCTTTGCTGAATTACTAACACCTCTCCAACTGCTCCTTCTCTGACTCCTACCCCCCTCCCCTTACCTGTGTGGGTCCTCCAAGGGTTCGTCCTTGGCCCTCCTCTGGACTCATTGCATGCCCCCTACCTTGGAGAACAAAACAACTCTTGCAGTCTGTATTATGGCCTCTATGGTATCCGTTCACATGGTCGACCATGTTATGGTCGACAGTCATTAGGTCGACCACTATTGGTCGACATTGACATGGTCGACACATGAAAATGGTCGACACATTAAATGTCGACACATGAAAAGATCGACATGAGTTTTTTTTTGTTTTTTTGGGGGGAACTTTTCCATACTTTACGATCCACGTGGACTACGATTGGAACGGTAATCTGTGCCGAGCGAAGCGAAGGCACCATGCCCGAAGCATGGCGAGCGAAGCGATCTATGCGAGTGGACGCGGTGCACTAATTGGGGTTCCCAGTCACTTTACGCAAAAAACTACACCAAAAAAAGTAAAAAAACTCATGTCGACCTTTTCACGTGTCGACCATTTTCATGTGTCGACCATGTCAATGTCGACCAATAGTGGTCGACCTAATGACTGTCGACCATAACATGGTCGACCATTCATACCGGAACCGGCCTCTATACGCCCCACCAGGGGCCATCCCACCCCGGACCAGGTGTCTCTGGGTGACAGTAGATAAATAGCGTACAATGGGCAGCAGTAAGTTGAGGAACACAGCGCAGAGGTAAAAACAAAACGTATTTAATAAATAATGTTGCAATACAGACAAATACAATTCATACAATAAAACAGTAAATGGATGAATTGCTGCAAAAGAGGCGATAGTAGCAATCTCCAATAATAATTATATAGGGGGGTATTCAGAGGTGGAAGCAATGTTAATAATTTCACAAACAGCCGCAGTGCGCAGACTTTCACTATGATCAGAGAGGTGAGCACATATGGTCAAATTAACTGAGGAACTAATTGAGTCACCTGTGCACAAGCATGGCTAGCACTAAACCCTGGACTGATACTGAGCCTTGAGGGCCGAGGTTGGGAATGCCTGCCATAGAGGTACTGTATCTGTAGTGCCGCACTGGCATGTAGTTGTGTAGTGAGGACGTTCCAGACTGTGCAGTTGAATTATACATTATACATGTTACCTTATACTGGACTATGGTGTATTTTCTACAGTGTATTGCTGTTATTAATCTGGTACATTATCATGCATGCAGCAGCTGAATTTACTGTATATATTTATGAAGGGGCCTAGACGTTGCATTCTCTAATTGTTAGTCAAACCAATGATGTGGCAGGCCACACCCCCTCTGCAGACTGACCACACCCCTAATATGGGCCCCTACCACTGCATTTCCCCGGTGGGCCCTACATGCCCCAGTCTGACACTGGATACGTAAGGTATGCTCTGCAAATGGACTTACATTCACCAAGGTATGCTCAGGGACGGATTTAGGGTTCAGGCCGCCCCTAGGCACAACCAGTGGCGCAGAGAAGAGGGGTGCAGGTACTCTTTACCCAGGCCCGGGCCTGTTGGAGGGTCCCAGGTCCACTGCCCCCCCCAACCCCCACCCCTTTCGATGTAGGGAGCCGGGAGAGAGAGGACACTGCTGCTGTGTGCTACGTTGGGGAGAGAGGCAGCTGCAGTGGTGCAGCTGCTCACCCGGCGCCCCCACGTCCAGCGCGTAAAGCGGCCGCACTGATAACTTTTTCAAAAAAAATCTAAAGGAGGGGGGCTGGCTATAGATCCCTGCATTGGCCACGCGCCCCTCCGAGTACCTGGACCTGGCTCAGCTGTTGGCGCCTCTGGGCACAATATTTTCAGTCGTCCTCCATCCACCACCACAATCTATTGACCATTTCCCCTCCTCCCTCTCCAGTTAAAATAATAATAAAAAAAAAGTCTTAAGGACCAAAAATAAAAATAAAAAGTCACCTGGACACATCTGGCTATCACCCTAGCAGGGCTGTCATGCAAGTGCCCAGCAAGTGTCACCCCTAGGCACACGCCTAGTGGGAAATCCACCACTGGGTATGCTCCGCAAACTGACTAATATTCACCCCTGCATCAGAGACAGTAGGCGGGATGTAATAGCGTCCGAGTTTGCTGGAGGTGCTGGACGCCGGTCAAACGCGGCCGTTTGTTTTAAAGCAGCAATCATTTACAAGGTATGGCTTTACTTTGTAAATGATTGCCGCTTTAAAAAATGTCTGACGTCCCGCACCTCCGGCAAACTCGGACGGCGGTACATCCCACCTATAATGTAGAACTCTAATATAACATCTCATTATTTCAGATTAGATGCTTCCTAGTGAATGGGTCATGTTTTTACCTATTTATCTATCAGCCATTTATTTAGCGCACATATATTCTGTAGCGCTTCACAGAGAGGTTTTGAAGCACTCACTCCTCCTGCGTTCGGTCAGCCACTCCCCAGTTTCTCCAGACACTCCTGCGTTTTATCCTGGCACGCCAGCGTTTTTCCGCACACTCCCAGAAAACGGTCAGTTTCCGCCCAGAAACACCCACTTTCTGTCAATCACACTCCGATCACTTCAACGATGGAAATTCTTCGTTCGGACGTGAGTAAATCTACTAAGTTTTGTGCTAAAATACTTAGCGCATGTGCACTGCGTACCATGCGCATGCGCATTTTCGCTTTAATTGCTCCATTGCGAAAATCGTCAACGAGCGAACGTCTCGGAATGACCCCCAATATCGGGAATACTTTGCATTACGGATATTGGTAAATCTGGCAGCATCTCATCTCCCATAGACACCTATGGGGTGTGCAGCTGCCGGTGGGAATTGAGGGATCTTCATCTGTGAGGTGGTAATGCTAACCACTATGCCACCATGCAGCCAACTGGCACAGACATCTGTTGTTCCCAACACAACCATCTGCATTTTCCACCCTCTACAATACAGTATGCAGCATGTCCTCACTTCTTGCTATAAACGCTCTGACAATCCCCCTGTCTTAGCGGTGGCTGCAATACACTATGGTGGTCATTCCGAGTTGTTCGCTGTGCAACGATGAGGCAAAAAAAGTCACTTCTGCGTATGCGGCGCAATGCGCACGCGCGACGTACTATTACAACGAACGATGTAGTTTCACACAAGGTCTAGCCAAGCTTTTCAGTCGCACTGCTGGCCGCAGAGTGATTGACATGAAGTGGGCGTTTCTGGGTGTCAACTGACCGTTTTCAGGGAGTGTTCGAAAAAACGCAGACGTGCCAGAAAAAACGCAGACGTGCCAGGAAAAACGCAGGCGTGGCTGGGCGAACGCAGGGCGTGTTTGTGACGTCAAAACAGGAACTGAACAGTCTGAAGTCATCGCAAGCGCTGAGTAGGTTTTGAGCTACTCTAAAAATGCACAAAAAACCTTTGCCGCCGCTGATCCTTTCGTTCGCACTTCTGCTAAGCTAAGATACACTCCCAGTGGGAGGTGGCATAGCGTTTGCACGGCTGCTAAAAACTGCTAGCGAGCGAACAACTCGGAATGACCACCTATATTAGTGTGAGATGTAATGAGCTTGGTTTAGCTCCCCGGCAGCCTACAGTAAGCATTGTACTAGTATTGTAGCTGTGATAAGACGTTAGTGACCTGCAGTAATGTCATTGTCAGGCTGCAGCCACGGGAGAGCTGTTCTTACAGATAGCGCCGGCTACTGCTTCTCCCACTTCCACTTCACCAACACAGATAAGACATTCCAAGAACTGGTTCCAACCTATACGATATGGACGTGCAATACATGACTAAGCGCGCGGGGCGAGATGTCACCCTACTCAGTGATAATATCCCCACTCATTCAATACAAGTGTTCCAACACCCCTACTACACAGTGCTGTGCTTTTCAGTAATCACTCTATCTAAGCTTTAGGGCAACTTGTACATAGTCCCACATACTGTGCGTATATAAAGGCCTTTACATCTATAATAGCAATATTTCAGGGCGACAACATTTTTTTGAGGAATGACTTCCAAGCGCTAAGCACACGCCTGGGGAACGCGACACGAAGCGGCGGCGAGTGCCGGATGTCACAACAGGACAAGAGAATTATATTCATACTATAGTGATAGTGTAATACAAGCGCGGTATGAGGTATAAATGTATAGTCTGGCTATGGGGGAGATGTATCAATCCTTCTGGAGTGGTAAAATGTAGAAGTGGCCTATTACCATCAATCAGCTTCTGTTATCTTACTGACTGTGCTAGTTCAGTGATAGCTACAAGCTGATTGGTTGCTATGGGCAAATTCTCCACTTTAGGGGCGATACGTATTAATAATCACATTTATAATGCGATCAATAAAATACCTACTTACCTGCTGCAGTGTCCACTGGGATAACTCACCTGATGGAAAGTCTGCCGGGACAGCTCATCTGCTGCAATGTCTGCCGGGACAGCTCATCTGCTGTAATGTCTGCCGGGACAGCTCATCTGCTGCAATGTCTGCCGGGACAGCTCATCTGCTGTAATGTCCACCTTGACAGGTCACCTGCTTGAATGTCCACCGGGAAAGCTTACCTGCGGGAATGTCCAGTGGGACTGTTCACCTGCTGGAGTGTCCACCAGGTCAGCTTACCTGCTGGAAGGTCCACCGATCCAGCTTGCCGCTGGAATGTCAGTAGGAACAGGTCACCTGATGGGATGTCCGTCGTGACAACTCCCCAATACCCAGCTGTACTAGTGATGTCTTCGCTTCTGAGTTTATAACACGGGTAAAGTAATGCATCTCCGATATCAGCTCTGGGCCTTTTTAATACATATGGGGATCCATATGTATTGTGGTAAACCTAAAAAAAAAAAAGTATATGACATATTCCATCTATTTTTAACACATCTGGGCATTTAATTCCTCTGCACATGTGTAAGACATGTAGTGGTGTCACACATGCACATACCCCCACACTGTCCCTACACAGTCCCTACACCAACCATCTCTATTGCAGAGGACTCACTGGTCAATGGGGGTGATTCAGACCTGATCACTAGGCTGCGTTTTTTGCACAGCGGGCGATCAGACACAAACTGCGCATGCACCACAATGTGTAGGCGCGTCGCACGGCTGCAAAGCGGATCGCCGCTCTGCGATGGGTTTGTGCGAAGGATCCATTCGCACGGGCGATCGCAAGGAGATTGACAGGAAGAGGGCGTTTGTGGGTGGCAACTGAACGTTTTCTGGAAGTGTTTGGAAAAACTCAGGCGTGTCCAGGCGTTTGCAGGGCGGGTATCTGACGTCAATTCCGGTCCCAGACAGGCTGAAGTGATCGCAGCGGCTGAGTAAGTCCTGGGCTGCGCAGAGACTGCACAAGGGGGGTCATTCCGAGTTTTCGCTCGGTAAATTTCTTCGCATCGCAGCGATTTTCCGCTTAGTGCGCATGCGCAATGTCTGCACTGCGACTGCGCCAAGTAAATTTGCTATGCAGTTAGGAATTTTACTCACGGTTTTTTCTTCGTTCTGGTGATCGTAATGTGATTGACAGGAAGTGGGTGTTTCTGGGCGGAAACTGGCCGTTTTATGGGAGTGTGTGAAAAAACGCTACCGTTTCTGGGAAAAACGCGGGAGTGGCTGGAGAAACGGAGGAGTGTCTGGGCGAACGCTGGGTGTGTTTGTGACGTCAAACCAGGAACGACAAGCACTGAACTGATAGCACTGGCAGAGTAAGTCTCGAGCTACTCAGAAACTGCACAGAGAAGTATTTTCGCAATATTGCGAATCTTTCGGTCGCAATTTTGATAAGCTAAGATTCACTCCCAGTAGGCGGCGGCTTAGCGTGTGCAAAGCTGCTAAAAGCAGCTTGCGAGCGAACAACTCGGAATGACCCCCAATATCTGTTTGTACAGCTCTGCTACACATGCGATCGCACACTTGCACAGCTAATATATACTCCCCCCATAGGCGGCAATTATCTGATTGCAGGGCTGCAAAAATCACTGCCTAGTGATCAGGTCTGAATTATCCCCAATGTCTTTTGGGGGGCAGATGCGGGCAGGAAAATCAGAGATATAATAGGCTGAAATGTGCTGAATTGATACCTAGAATCAAAACAACATCAAACGCACTGTAGGGATTTGGGGCAGTGAATGATAGGGATCATACTTAGAAATAAACATTTCATGCTGCTGCTGAACCTAAGTCACAGAAGCTGAGTACATACAGCATCTATGGCCTAAATACTACACAATGATAACCCTATCATACTTTATAGGATGGCGGATAATGTCTAGGCCTCAATGACATCAGACATAACTCAGCTGCCGGAAACAAGAGATGGTGCTTTCAGCGCGGAGATTCCGTCTCTTTGTGACATTAAATAGAATATGACCCCATTCTCCTCCGCTGGAATGTGTATGCCGGTGCTCAGGGATGTACTCAGGAGGCATTACAGGGGAAACTACCTTCCAGGTTATAATGGATTCCACTGAAGAGGGTTTAAGTCTATAATAAATTCAGTGTTGCCCGACAAATGCGCAGTCAGGAGCGCGGTTACTGTTATATATGGGCGCTCGCTATCAGATACAAATCCCCACACTGAGGACACCGATACAGCTGGCCCTGATTTATAAACTGCTACAAATCTGGTTCCAGAGCATGAAGTGTGATCGGATTTATCCTGCGGCAAGCACGTTCCATCAGTATAATAAGGACACGGCACATGTATTATGTAACACAGCCACGGTGACCCCGCTCTCATACTCCAGTGGGGAAGGGGCGACCCCGCACATGTATTATGTAACACAGCCACGGTGACCCCGCTCTCATACTCCAGTGGGGAAGGGGCGACCCCGCACATGTATTATGTAACACAGCCACGGTGACCCCGCTCTCATACTCCAGTGGGGAAGGGGCGACCCCGCACATGTATTATGCAACACAGGCACAGTGACCCCGCTCTCATACTCTAGTGGGGAAGGGGCGACCCCGCACATGTATTATGTAACACAGGCACAGTGACCCCGCTCTCATACTCTAGTGGGGAAGGGGCGACCCGGCACATGTATTATGCAACACAGGCACAGTGACCCCGCTCTCATACTCTAGTGGGAAAGGGGCGACCCCGCACATGTATTATGTAACACAGGCACAGTGACCCCGCTCTCATACTCTAGTGGGGAAGGGGCGACCCCGCACATGTATTATGTAACACAGCCACGGTGACCCCGCTCTCATACTCCAGTGGGGAAGGGGCGACCCCGCACATGTATTATGTAACACAGCCACGGTGACCCCGCTCTCATACTCCAGTGGGGAAGGGGCGACCCGGCACATGTATTGTGTAACACAGCCACAGTGACCCCGCTCTCATACTCTAGTGGGGAAGGGGCGACCCCGCACATGTATTATGTAACACAGCCACAGTGACCCCGCTGTCATACTCTAGTGGGGAAGGGGCGACCCGGCACATGTATTATGTAACACAGGCACAGTGACCCCGCTCTCATACTCTAGTGGGGAAGGGGCGACCCCGCACATGTATTATGTAACACAGGCACAGTGACCCCGCTCTCATACTCTAGTGGGGAAGGGGCGACAACGCACATGTATTATGTAACACAGCCACGGTGACCCCGCTCTCATACTCTAGTGGGGAAGGGGCGACCCCGCACATGTATTATGTAACACAGCCACAGTGACCCCGCTCTCATACTCCAGTGGGGAAGGGGCGACCCGGCACATGTATTATGTAACACAGCCACGGTGACCCCGCTCTCATACTCCAGTGGGGAAGGGGCGACCCCGCACATGTATTATGTAACACAGCCACAGTGACCCCGCTCTCATACTCCAGTGGGGAAGGGGCGACCCGGCACATGTATTATGTAACACAGCCACGGTGACCCCGCTCTCATACTCTAGTGGGGAAGGGGCGACCCCGCACATGTATTATGTAACACAGCCACAGTGACCCCGCTCTCATACTCTAGTGGGGAAGGGGCGACCCCGCACATGTATTATGTAACACAGCCACGGTGACCCCGCTCTCATACTCTAGTGGGGAAGGGGCGACCCGGCACATGTATTATGTAACACAGCCACAGTGACCCCGCTCTCATACTCTAGTGGGGAAGGGGCGACCCCGCACATGTATTATGTAACACAGCCACGGTGACCCCGCTCTCATACTCTAGTGGGGAAGGGGCGACCCGGCACATGTATTATGTAACACAGCCACGGTGACCCCGCTCTCATACTTTAGTGGGGAAGGGGCGACCCCGCACATGTATTATGTAACACAGCCACGGTGACCTCGCTCTCATACTCTAGTGGGAAAGGGGCGACCCCGCACATGTATTATGCAACACAGGCACAGTGACCCCGCTCTCATACTCTAGTGGGGAAGGGGCGACCCCGCACATGTATTATGTAACACAGCCACGGTGACCCCGCTCTCATACTCCAGTGGGGAAGGGGCGACCCCGCACATGTATTATGTAACACAGCCACGGTGACCCCGCTCTCATACTCTAGTGGGGAAGGGGCGACCCCGCACATGTATTATGTAACACAGGCACAGTGACCCCGCTCTCATACTCTAGTGGGGAAGGGGCGACAACGCACATGTATTATGTAACACAGCCACGGTGACCCCGCTCTCATACTCCAGTGGGGAAGGGGCGACCCCGCACATGTATTATGTAACACAGCCACAGTGACCCCGCTCTCATACTCCAGTGGGGAAGGGGCGACCCCGCACATGTATTATGTAACACAGCCACGGTGACCCCGCTCTCATACTCCAGTGGGGAAGGGGCGACCCCGCACATGTATTGTGTAACACAGCCACAGTGACCCCGCTCTCATACTCTAGTGGGGAAGGGGCGACAACGCACATGTATTATGTAACACAGCCACGGTGACCCCGCTCTCATACTCTAGTGGGGAAGGGACGACCCCGCACATGTATTATGTAACACAGCCACGGTGACCCCGCTCTCATACTCTAGTGGGGAAGGGGCGACCCCGCACATGTATTATGTAACACAGCCACGGTGACCCCGCTCTCATACTCTAGTGGGGAAGGGACGACCCCGCACATGTATTATGTAACACAGCCACGGTGACCCCGCTCTCATACTCTAGTGGGGAAGGGGCGACCCCGCACATGTATTATGTAACACAGCCACGGTGACCTCGCTCTCATACTCTAGTGGGGAAGGGGCGACCCCGCACATGTATTATGTAACACAGCCACGGTGACCCCGCTCTCATACTCTAGTGGGGAAGGGACGACCCCGCACATGTATTATGTAACACAGCCACGGTGACCCCGCTCTCATACTCTAGTGGGGAAGGGGCGACCCCGCACATGTATTATGTAACACAGGCACAGTGACCCCGCTCTCATACTCTAGTGGGGAAGGGGCGACCCGGCACATGTATTATGCAACACAGGCACAGTGACCCCGCTCTCATACTCTAGTGGGAAAGGGGCGACCCCGCACATGTATTATGTAACACAGGCACAGTGACCCCGCTCTCATACTCTAGTGGGGAAGGGGCGACCCCGCACATGTATTATGTAACACAGCCACGGTGACCCCGCCCTCATACTCTAGTGGGGAAGGGGCGACCCCGCACATGTATTATGTAACACAGCCACGGTGACCCCGCTCTCATACTCTAGTGGGGAAGGGGCGACCCCGCACATGTATTATGTAACACAGCCACGGTGACCTCGCTCTCATACTCTAGTGGGGAAGGGACGACCCCGCACATGTATTATGTAACACAGCCACAGTGACCCCGCTGTCATACTCTAGTGGGGAAGGGGCGACCCGGCACATGTATTATGTAACACAGCCACGGTGACCCCGCTCTCATACTCTAGTGGGGAAGGGGCGACCCCGCACATGTATTATGTAACACAGCCACAGTGACCCCGCTCTCATACTCTAGTGGGGAAGGGACGACCCCGCACATGTATTATGTAACACAGCCACGGTGACCCCGCTCTCATACTTTAGTGGGGAAGGGGCGACCCGGCACATGTATTATGTAACACAGGCACAGTGACCCCGCTCTCATACTCTAGTGGGAAAGGGGCGACCCCGCACATGTATTATGTAACACAGGCACAGTGACCCCGCTCTCATACTCCAGTGGGGAAGGGGCGACCCCGCACATGTATTATGTAACACAGCCACAGTGACCTCGCTCTCATACTCTAGTGGGGAAGGGGCGACCCCGCACATGTATTATGTAACACAGCCACGGTGACCCCGCCCTCATACTCTAGTGGGGACGGGGCGACCCCGCACATGTATTATGTAACACAGCCACGGTGACCTCGCTCTCATACTCTAGTGGGGAAGGGACGACCCCGCACATGTATTATGTAACACAGCCACGGTGACCCCGCTCTCATACTCTAGTGGGGAAGGGGCGACCCCGCACATGTATTATGTAACACAGCCACGGTGACCCCGCTCTCATACTCTAGTGGGGAAGGGGCGACCCCGCACATGTATTATGTAACACAGCCACGGTGACCCCGCTCTCATACTCTAGTGGGGAAGGGGCGACCCGGCACATGTATTATGTAACACACCCACAGTGACCCCGCTCTCATACTCCAGTGGGGAAGGGGCGACCCGGCACATGTATTATGTAACACACCCACAGTGACCCCGCTCTCATACTCTAGTGAGGAAGGGGCGACCCCGCACATGTATTATGTAACACAGCCACAGTGACCCCGCTGTCATACTCTAGTGGGGAAGGGGCGACCCGGCACATGTATTATGTAACACAGGCACAGTGACCCCGCTCTCATACTCCAGTGGGGAAGGGGCGACCCCGCACATGTATTATGTAACACAGCCACAGTGACCCCGCTGTCATACTCTAGTGGGGAAGGGGCGACCCGGCACATGTATTATGTAACACAGCCACAGTGACCCCGCTCTCATACTCTAGTGGGGAAGGGGCGACCCCGCACATGTATTATGTAACACAGCCACGGTGACCCCGCTCTCATACTCTAGTGGGGAAGGGACGACCCCGCACATGTATTATGTAACACAGCCACAGTGACCCCGCTCTCATACTCTAGTGGGGAAGGGGCGACCCCGCACATGTATTATGTAACACAGCCACGGTGACCCCGCTCTCATACTCTAGTGGGGAAGGGGCGACCCGGCACATGTATTATGTAACACAGCCACAGTGACCTCGCTCTCATACTCTAGTGGGGAAGGGGCGACCCCGCACATGTATTATGTAACACAGCCACAGTGACCCCGCTCTCATACTCTAGTGGGGAAGGGGCGACCCCGCACATGTATTATGTAACACAGCCACGGTGACCCCGCTCTCATACTCTAGTGGGGAAGGGGCGACCCCGCACATGTATTATGTAACACAGCCACGGTGACCCCGCTCTCATACTCTAGTGGGGAAGGGGCGACCCCGCACATGTATTATGTAACACAGCCACGGTGACCCCGCTCTCATACTCTAGTGGGAAAGGGGCGACCCGGCACATGTATTATGTAACACAGGCACAGTGACCCCGCTCTCATACTCTAGTGGGGAAGGGACGACCCGGCACATGTATTATGTAACACAGCCATGGTGACCCCGCTCTCATACTCTAGTGGGGAAGGGGCGACCCCGCACATGTATTATGTAACACAGCCACAGTGACCCCGCTCTCATACTCTAGTGGGGAAGGGGCGACCCCGCACATGTATTATGTAACACAGCCACGGTGACCCCGCTCTCATACTCTAGTGGGGAAGGGGCGACCCGGCACATGTATTATGTAACACAGCCACGGTGACCCCGCTCTCATACTCTAGTGGGGAAGGGGCGACCCGGCACATGTATTATGTAACACAGCCACGGTGACCCCGCTCTCATACTCTAGTGGGGAAGGGGCGACCCGGCACATGTATTATGTAACACAGCCATGGTGACCCCGCTCTCATACTCTAGTGGGGAAGGGACGACCCCGCACATGTATTATGTAACACACCCACGGTGACCCCGCTCTCATACTCTAGTGGGGAAGGGACGACCCCGCACATGTATTATGTAACACACCCACAGTGACCCCGCTCTCATACTCCAGTGGGGAAGGGGCGACCCCGCACATGTATTATGTAACACAGCCACAGTGACCCCGCTCTCATACTCTAGTGGGGAAGGGGCGACCCGGCACATGTATTATGTAACACAGCCACGGTGACCCCGCTCTCATACTCTAGTGGGGAAGGGGCGACCCCGCACATGTATTATGTAACACAGCCACAGTGACCCCGCTCTCATACTCTAGTGGGGAAGGGGCGACCCCGCACATGTATTATGTAACACAGCCACGGTGACCCCGCTCTCATACTCTAGTGGGGAAGGGGCGACCCGGCACATGTATTATGTAACACAGCCACGGTGACCCCGCTCTCATACTCTAGTGGGGAAGGGGCGACCCGGCACATGTATTATGTAACACAGCCACGGTGACCCCGCTCTCATACTTTAGTGGGGAAGGGGCGACCCGGCACATGTATTATGTAACACAGCCACGGTGACCCCGCTCTCATACTCTAGTGGGGAAGGGGCGACCCCGCACATGTATTATGTAACACAGCCACGGTGACCCCGCTCTCATACTCTAGTGGGGAAGGGGCGACCCGGCACATGTATTATGTAACACAGCCACGGTGACCCCGCTCTCATACTCTAGTGGGGAAGGGGCGACCCCGCACATGTATTATGTAACACAGCCACAGTGACCCCGCTCTCATACTCTAGTGGGGAAGGGGCGACCCCGCACATGTATTATGTAACACAGCCACGGTGACCCCGCTCTCATACTCTAGTGGGGAAGGGGCGACCCGGCACATGTATTATGTAACACAGCCACGGTGACCCCGCTCTCATACTCTAGTGGGGAAGGGGCGACCCCGCACATGTATTATGTAACACAGCCACGGTGACCCCGCTCTCATACTCTAGTGGGGAAGGGGCGACCCGGCACATGTATTATGTAACACAGCCACGGTGACCCCGCTCTCATACTCTAGTGGGGAAGGGGCGACCCTTGCCCCGCACATGTATTATGTAACACAGTGACCCCGCTCTCATACTCTAGTGGGGAAGGGGCGACCCCGCACATGTATTATGTAACACAGCCACGGTGACCCCGCTCTCATACTCTAGTGGGGAAGGGGCGACCCGGCACATGTATTATGTAACACAGCCACGGTGACCCCGCTCTCATACTCTAGTGGGGAAGGGGCGACCCCGGCACATGTATTATGTAACACAGGCACAGTGACCCCGCTCTCATACTCTAGTGGGGAAGGGGCGACCCCGCACATGTATTATGTAACACAGGCCACGGTGACCCTCGCTCTCATACTCTAGTGGGGAAAGGGGCGACCCCGCACATGTATTATGCAACACAGGCACAGTGACCCCGCTCTCATACTCTAGTGGGGAAGGGGCGACCCCGCACATGTATTATGTAACACAGCCACGGTGACCCCGCTCTCATACTCGAGTGGGGAAGGGGCGACCCCGCACATGTATTATGTAACACAGCCACGGTGACCCCGCTCTCATACTCTAGTGGGGAAGGGGCGACCCCGCACATGTATTATGTAACACAGGCACAGTGACCCCGCTCTCATACTCTAGTGGGGAAGGGACGACCCCGCACATGTATTATGTAACACAGCCACGGTGACCCCGCCTCATACTCTAGTGGGGACGGGGCGACCCCGCACATGTATTATGTAACACAGGCACAGTGACCCCGCTCTCATACTCCAGTGGGGAAGGGGCGACCCGGCACATGTATTATGCAACACAGGCACAGTGACCCCGCTCTCATACTCCAGTGGGGAAGGGGCGACCCCGCACATGTATTATGTAACACAGCACACGGTGACCCCGCTCTCATACTCTAGTGGGGAAGGGGCGACCCGGCACATGTATTATGTAACACAGCCACAGTGACCCCGCTCTCATACTCTAGTGGGGAAGGGGCGACCCGCACATGTATTATGTAACACAGCCACGGTGACCCCGCTCTCATACTCTAGTGGGAAGGGGCGACCCCGGCACATGTATTATGTAACACAGCCACAGTGACCCCGCTCTCATACTCTAGTGGGGAAGGGGCGACCCGGCACATGTATTATGTAACACAGCCACGGTGACCCCGCTCTCATACTCTAGTGGGGAAGGGGCGACCCCGGCACATGTATTATGTAACACAGCCATGGTGACCCCGCTCTCATACTCTAGTGGGGAAGGGACGACCCCGCACATGTATTATGTAACACAGGCACAGTGACCCCGCTCTCATACTCTAGTGGGGGAAGGGACGACCCCGCACATGTATTATGTAACACACCCACGGTGACCCCGCTCTCATACTCTAGTGGGGAAGGGACGACCCCGCACATGTATTATGTAACACACCCACAGTGACCCCGCTCTCATACTCCTAGTGGGGGAAGGGGCGACCCCGCACATGTATTATGTAACACAGCCACAGTGACCCCGCTCTCATACTCTAGTGGGGAAGGGGCGACCCGGCACATGTATTATGTAACACAGCCACGGTGACCCCGCTCTCATACTCTAGTGGGGAAGGGACGACCCCGCACATGTATTATGTAACACAGCCACGGTGACCCCGCTCTCATACTCTAGTGGGGAAGGGGGCGACCCGGCACATGTATTATGTAACACAGCCACGGTGACCCCGCTCTCATACTCTAGTGGGGAAGGGGCGACCCGCACATGTATTATGTAACACACCACAGTGACCCCGCTCTCATACTCCAGTGGGGAAGGGCGACCCCGCACATGTATTATGTAACACAGGCCACAGTGACCCCGCTCTCATACTCTAGTGGGGAAGGGGCGACCCGGCACATGTATTATGTAACACAGCCACGGTGACCCGCTCTCATACTCTAGTGGGGAAGGGGCGACCCCGCACATGTATTATGTAACACAGCCACAGTGACCCCGCTCTCATACTCTAGTGGGAAGGGGCGACCCCGCACATGTATTATGTACACAGCCACGGTGACCCGCTCTCATACTCTAGTGGGAAAGGGGCGACCCCGCACATGTATTATGCAACACAGGCACAGTGACCCCGCTCTCATACTCTAGTGGGGAAGGGGCGACCCGCACATGTATTATGTAACACAGCCACGGTGACCCCGCTCTCATATCTCAGTGGGAAGGGGCGACCCCGCACATGTATTATGTAACACAGCCACGGTGACCCCGCTCTCATACTCTAGTGGGGAAGGGGCGACCCCGCACATGTATTATGTAACACAGGCACAGTGACCCCGCTCTCATACTCTAGTGGGGAAGGGACGACCCCGCACATGTATTATGTAACACAGCCACGGTGACCCCGCCCTCATACTCTAGTGGGGACGGGGCGACCCCGCACATGTATTATGTAACACAGGCACAGTGACCCCCGGCTCTCATACTCCAGTGGGGAAGGGGCGACCCCGCACATGTATTATGTAACACAGCCACGGTGACCCCGCTCTCATACTCTAGTGGGGAAGGGGCGACCGGCACATGTATTATGCAACACAGGCACAGTGACCCGCTCTTCATACTCCAGTGGGGAAGGGGCGACCCCGCACATGTATTATGTAACACAGCCACGGTGACCCCGCTCTCATACTCTAGTGGGAAGGGGCGACCGGCACATTGTATTATGTAACACAGCCACAGTGACCCCGCTCTCATACTCTAGTGGGGAAGGGGCGACCCCGCACATGTATTATGTAACACAGCCACGGTGACCCCGCTCTCATACTTTAGTGGGAAGGGGCGACCCGGCACATGTATTATGTAACACAGGCACAGTGACCCCGCTCTCATACTCTAGTGGGAAAGGGGCGACCCGCACATGTATTATGTAACACAGCCACGGTGACCCCGCTCTCATACTCTAGTGGGGAAGGGGCGACCCCGCACTTCATGTATTATGTAACACAGCCACAGTGACCCCGCTCTCATACTCCAGTGGGGAAGGGGCGACCCGGCACATGTATTATGTAACACAGCCACGGTGACCCCGCTCTCATACTCTAGTGGGGAAGGGGCGACCCGGCACATGTATTATGTAACACAGGCACAGTGACCCCGCTCTCATACTCTAGTGGGAAAGGGGCGACCCCGCACATGTATTATGTAACACAGCCACGGTGACCCCGCTCTCATACTCTAGTGGGGAAGGGGCGACCCGGCACATGTATTATGCAACACAGGCACAGTGACCCCGCTCTCATACTCCAGTGGGGAAGGGGCGACCCCGCACATGTATTATGTAACACAGCCACGGTGACCCCGCTCTCATACTCTAGTGGGGAAGGGGCGACCCGGCACATGTATTATGTAACACAGCCACAGTGACCCCGCTCTCATACTCTAGTGGGGAAGGGGCGACCCCGCACATGTATTATGTAACACAGCCACGGTGACCCCGCTCTCATACTTTAGTGGGGAAGGGGCGACCCGGCACATGTATTATGTAACACAGGCACAGTGACCCCGCTCTCATACTCTAGTGGGAAAGGGGCGACCCCGCACATGTATTATGTAACACAGCCACGGTGACCCCGCTCTCATACTCTAGTGGGGAAGGGGCGACCCCGCACATGTATTATGTAACACAGCCACAGTGACCCCGCTCTCATACTCCAGTGGGGAAGGGGCGACCCGGCACATGTATTATGTAACACAGCCACGGTGACCCCGCTCTCATACTCTAGTGGGGAAGGGGCGACCCGGCACATGTATTATGTAACACAGGCACAGTGACCCCGCTCTCATACTCTAGTGGGAAAGGGGCGACCCCGCACATGTATTATGTAACACAGCCACGGTGACCCCGCTCTCATACTCTAGTGGGGAAGGGGCGACCCGGCACATGTATTATGTAACACAGCCACGGTGACCCCGCTCTCATACTCCAGTGGGGAAGGGGCGACCCCGCACATGTATTATGTAACACAGCCACAGTGACCCCGCTCTCATACTCCAGTGGGGAAGGGGCGACCCGGCACATGTATTATGTAACACAGCCACGGTGACCCCGCTCTCATACTCTAGTGGGGAAGGGACGACCCCGCACATGTATTATGTAACACAGCCACAGTGACCCCGCTCTCATACTCTAGTGGGGAAGGGGCGACCCCGCACATGTATTATGTAACACAGCCACGGTGACCCCGCTCTCATACTTTAGTGGGGAAGGGGCGACCCGGCACATGTATTATGTAACACAGGCACAGTGACCCCGCTCTCATACTCTAGTGGGAAAGGGGCGACCCCGCACATGTATTATGTAACACAGGCACAGTGACCCCGCTCTCATACTCCAGTGGGGAAGGGGCGACCCCGCACATGTATTATGTAACACAGGCACAGTGACCCCGCTCTCATACTCCAGTGGGGAAGGGGCGACCCCGCACATGTATTATGTAACACAGCCACAGTGACCCCGCTCTCATACTCTAGTGGGGAAGGGGCGACCCCGCACATGTATTATGCAACACAGGCACAGTGACCCCGCTCTCATACTCCAGTGGGGAAGGGGCGACCCCGCACATGTATTATGTAACACAGCCACAGTGACCCCGCTCTCATACTCTAGTGGGGAAGGGGCGACCCCGCACATGTATTATGTAACACAGCCACGGTGACCCCGCTCTCATACTTTAGTGGGGAAGGGGCGACCCGGCACATGTATTATGTAACACAGGCACAGTGACCCCGCTCTCATACTCTAGTGGGAAAGGGGCGACCCCGCACATGTATTATGCAACACAGGCACAGTGACCCCGCTCTCATACTCTAGTGGGGACGGGGCGACCCCGCACATGTATTATGTAACACAGCCACGGTGACCTCGCTCTCATACTCTAGTGGGGAAGGGGCGACCCCGCACATGTATTATGTAACACAGCCACGGTGACCCCGCTCTCATACTTTAGTGGGGAAGGGGCGACCCGGCACATGTATTATGTAACACAGGCACAGTGACCCCGCTCTCATACTCTAGTGGGAAAGGGGCGACCCCGCACATGTATTATGCAACACAGGCACAGTGACCCCGCTCTCATACTCTAGTGGGGAAGGGGTGACCCGGCACATGTATTACGTAACACACCCACAGTGACCCCGCTTTCATATTCTAACCCCAACCCTCACCCCACAGCCTAACCTTAACCATTCCAGCGGTGCCTAACCCTAAACCAACTGGCAGCGCCAATCCCTAAACTTCCCACACAGTCTAACCCTAACCTCCTGCCCAGAGCTAAACCTAACTACCCCCCCCCCCCCCACAGCCTAACCATAACATCCCCCCACAGCTTAACCCTAACCATCCCAGCGGCACTTAACCCTAGTCTCCCCCCACAGCCTAACCCTAACCCTCTCCCTAGCGTATTACTCTAACCTCCCCCCACAGCCTAACTCTGACCCTCTCCCTAGTGTCTTACTCTAACATCCCCCCACAGCCTAACTCTAACCCTCTCCCTAGTGTCTTACTCTAACATCCCCCCACAGCCTAACTCTAACCCTCTCCCTAGTGTCTTACTCTAACATCCCCCCACAGCCTAACTCTAACCCTCTCCCTAGTATCTTACTTTTACCTTCCTCTACAGCCTAACCCTAACCCTCTCCCTAGTGGCTTACTCTAACCTTCCCCTACAGCCTAACTCTAACCCTCTCCCTAGTGTCTTACTCTAACCTCCCCCCACAGCCTAACTCTAACCCTCTCCCTAGCGTCTTACTCTAACCTCCCCCCACAGCCTAACCCTAACCCTCTCCCTAGTGTCTTACTCTAACCTCTCCCCACAGCCTAACTCTAACCCTCTCCCTAGCGTCTTACTCTAACCTCCCCCCACAGCATAACTCTAACCCTCTCCCTAGTGTCTTACTCTAACCTCCCCCCACAGCCTAACTCTAACCCTCTCCCTAGTGTCTTACTCCAACCTCCCCCCACAGAGTAACCCTAACCCTCTCCCTAGTGTCTTACTCTAACCTTCACCCACAGCCTAACCCTCTCCCTAGTGTCTTACTCTAACCTCCCCCCCACAGAGTAACCCTAACCCTCTCCCTAGTGTCTTACTCTAACCTTCCCCTACAGCCTAACCCTCTCCCTAGAGTCTTACTCTAACCTCCCCCCACAGAGTAACCCTAACCCTCTCCCTAGTGTCTTACTCTAGCCTCCCCCCACAGCCTAACCCTCTCCCTAGTGTCTTACTCTAACATCCCCCCACAGCCTAACCCTCTCCCTAGAGTCTTACTCTAACATCCCCCCACAGCCTAACCCTCTCCCTAGCGTCTTACTCTAACCTCCCCCCACAGCCTAACTCTAACCCTCTCCCTAGTGTCTTACTCTAACCTCCTCCCACAGCCTAACTCTAACCCTCTCCCTAGTGTCTTACTCCAACCTCCCTCCACAGAGTAACCCTAACCCTCTCCCTAGTGTCTTACTCTAACCTTCACCCACAGCCTAACCCTCTCCCTAGTGTCTTACTCTAACCTCCCCCCCACAGAGTAACCCTAACCCTCTCCCTAGTGTCTTACTCTAACCTACCCCCCACAGAGTAACCCTAACCCTCTCCCTAGTGTCTTACTCTAACCTTCCCCCACAGCCTAACCCTAACCCTCTCCCTAGTGTCTTACTCTAACCTCCCCACACAGCCTAACCCTCTCCCTAGAGTCTTACTCTAACCTCCCCCCACAGAGTAACCCTAACCCTCTCCCTATCGTCTTACTCTAACCTTCCCCCACAGCCTAACCCTAACCCTCTCCCTAGTGTCTTACTCTAACCTCCCCACACAGCCTAACCCTAACCCTCTCCATATTGTCTTACTCTAACCTTCCCCCACAGCCTAACCCATCTCCCGAGTGTCTTACTCTAACCTCCCCACACAGCCTAACCCTTTCCCTATTGTCTTACTCTAACCATCCCCCACAGCCTAACCAGCTCCCGAGTGTCTTACTCTAACCTCCCCACACAGCCTAACCCTCTCCCTAGTGTCTTACTCTAACCTCCCCACACAGCCTAACCCTCTCCTTAGTGTCTTACTCTAACCTTCCCCCACAGCCTAACTCTCTCCCTAGTATCTTACTCTAACCTTCCCCCACAGCCTAACCCTCTCCCGAGTGTCTTACTCTAACCTCCCCGTATAGCCTAACCCTAACCCTCTCCCTAGTGTCTTACTCTAACCTCCCCCCACAGCCTCTCCCTAACCTCTCCCTAGTGTCTTACTCTAACCTCCCCCCACAGCCTAACTCTAACCCTCTCCCTAGTGTCTTAGTCTAACCTCCCCCACAGAATAACCCTCTCCCTAGTGTCTTACTCTAACCTCCCCCCACAGAATAACCCTCTCCCTAGTGTCTTACTCTAACCTCCCCACACAGCCTAACACTCTCCCTAGTGTCTTACTCTAACCTCCCACCACAGAATATACCCTCTCCCGAGTGTCTTACTCTAACCTCCCCCCACAGCCTAACCCTCTCCCGAGTGTCTTACTCTAACCTCCCCGCCTAGCCTAACCCTCTCCCTAGTGTCTTACTCTAACATCCCCCCACAGCCTAACCCTCTCCCTAGAGTCTTACTCTAACCTCCCCCCACAGAGTAACCCTAACCCTCTCCCTGAGTAACCCTAACCCTCTCCCTATTGTCTTACTCTAACCTTCCCCCACAGCCTAACCATCTCCCGAGTGTCTTACTCTAACCTCCCCACACAGCCTAACCCTCTCCTTAGTGTCTTACTCTAACCTTCCCCAACAGAGTAACCCTAACCCCCTCCCTATTGTCTTACTCTAACCTTCCCCCACAGCCTAACCATCTCCCGAGTGTCTTAGTCTAACCTCCCCACACAGCCTAACCCTCTCCCGAGTGTCTTACTCTAACCTCCCCACACAGCCTAACCCTCTCCTTAGTGTCTTACTCTAACCTACCCCAACAGAGTAACCCTAACCCCCTCCCTATTGTCTTACTCTAACCTTCCCCCACAGCCTAACCATCTCCCGAGTGTCTTAGTCTAACCTCCCCACACAGCCTAACCCTCTGCCTAGTGTCGTACTCTAACCTCCCCACACAGCCTAACCCTCTCCCAAATGTCTTGCTCTAACCTCCCCACCTAGCCTATCCCTCTCCCTAATGTCTTACTCTAACCTCCCCGTATAGCCTAACCCTAACCCTCTCCCTAGTGTCTTACTCTAACCTCCCCCCACAGCCTAACCCTAACCCTCTCCCTAGTGTCTTACTCTAACCTCCCCCCACAGCCTAACCCTCTCCCTAGTGTCTTACTCTAACCTCCCCCCACAGCCTAACTCTAACCCTCTCCCTAGTGTCTTACTCTAACCTTCACCCACAGAATAATCCTCTCCCTAGTGTCTTAGTCTAACCTCCCCCACAGAATAACCCTCTCCCTAGTGTCTTACTCTAACCTTCCCCCACAGCGTAACCCTCTCCCGAGTGTCTTACTCTAACCTTCCCGCATAGCCTAACCCTAACCCTCTCCCTAGTGTCTTACTCTAACCTCCCCCTACAGCCTAACTCTAACCCTCTCCCTAGTGTCTTACTCTAACATCCCCCCACAGCCTAACCCTCTCCCTAGAGTCTTACTCTAACCTCCCCCCACAGAGTAACCCTAACCCTCTCCCTGAGTAACCCTAACCCTCTCCCTATTGTCTTACTCTAACCTTCCCCCACAGCCTAACCCTCTCCCGAGTGTCTTACTCTAACCTCCCCACACAGCCTAACCCTCTCCTTAGTGTCTTACTCTAACCTTCCCCAACAGAGTAACCCTAACCCCCTCCCTATTGTCTTACTCTAACCTTCCCCCACAGCCTAACCATCTCCCGAGTGTCTTAGTCTAACCTCCCCACACAACCTAACCCTCTCCCTAGTGTCGTACTCTAACCTCCCCACACAGCCTAACCCTCTCCCGAGTGTCTTGCTCTAACCTCCCCACCTAGCCTAGCCCTCTCCCTAATGTCTTACTCTAACCTCCCCGTATAGCCTAACCCTAACCCTCTCCCTAGTGTCTTACTCTAACCTCCCCCCACAGCCTAACCCTAACCCTCTCCCTAGTGTCTTAGTCTAACCTCCCCCCACAGCCTAACCCTAACCCTCTCCCTAGTGTCTTACTCTAACCTCCCCCCACAGCCTAACTCTAACCCTCTCCCTAGTGTCTTACTCTAACCTTCACCCACAGAATAATCCTCTCCCTAGTGTCTTACTCTAACCTTCACCTACAGAATAATCCTCTCCCTAGTGTCTTACTCTAACCTCCCCCACAGAATAACCCTCTCCCTAGTGTCTTACTCTAACCTCCCCCACAGAATAACCCTCTCCCTAGTGTCTTACTCTAACCTTCCCCCACAGCCTAACCCTCTCCCGAGTGTCTTACTCTAACCTTCCCGCATAGCCTAACCCTAACCCTCTCCCTAGTGTCTTACTCTAACCTCCCCCTACAGCCTAACTCTAACCCTCTCCTTAATGTCTTACTCTAACCTCCCCACACAGCCTAACCCTCTCCTTAGTGTCTTACTCTAACCTTCCCCCACAGCCTAACTCTCTCCCTAGTATCTTACTCTAACCTTCCCCCACAGCCTAACCCTCTCCCGAGTGTCTTACTCTAACCTCCCCGTATAGCCTAACCCTAACCCTCTCCCTAGTGTCTTACTCTAACCTCCCCCCACAGCCTCTCCCTAACCTCTCCCTAGTGTCTTACTCTAACCTCCCCCCACAGCCTAACTCTAACCCTCTCCCTAGTGTCTTACTCTAACATCCCCCCACAGCCTAACTCTAACCCTCTCCCTAGTATCTTACTTTTACCTTCCTCTACAGCCTAACCCTAACCCTCTCCCTAGTGGCTTACTCTAACCTTCCCCTACAGCCTAACTCTAACCCTCTCCCTAGTGTCTTACTCTAACCTCCCCCCACAGCCTAACTCTAACCCTCTCCCTAGCGTCTTACTCTAACCTCCCCCCACAGCCTAACCCTAACCCTCTCCCTAGTGTCTTACTCTAACCTCTCCCCACAGCCTAACTCTAACCCTCTCCCTAGCGTCTTACTCTAACCTCCCCCCACAGCCTAACTCTAACCCTCTCCCTAGTGTCTTACTCTAACCTCCCCCCACAGCCTAACTCTAACCCTCTCCCTAGTGTCTTACTCCAACCTCCCCCCACAGAGTAACCCTAACCCTCTCCCTAGTGTCTTACTCTAACCTTCACCCACAGCCTAACCCTCTCCCTAGTGTCTTACTCTAACCTCCCCCCCACAGAGTAACCCTAACCCTCTCCCTAGTGTCTTACTCTAACCTTCCCCTACAGCCTAACCCTCTACCTAGAGTCTTACTCTAACCTCCCCCCACAGAGTAACCCTAACCCTCTCCCTAGTGTCTTACTCTAGCCTCCCCCCACAGCCTAACCCTCTCCCTAGTGTCTTACTCTAACATCCCCCCACAGCCTAACCCTCTCCCTAGAGTCTTACTCTAACATCCCCCCACAGCCTAACCCTCTCCCTAGCGTCTTACTCTAACCTCCCCCCACAGCCTAACTCTAACCCTCTCCCTAGTGTCTTACTCTAACCTCCTCCCACAGCCTAACTCTAACCCTCTCCCTAGTGTCTTACTCCAACCTCCCTCCACAGAGTAACCCTAACCCTCTCCCTAGTGTCTTACTCTAACCTTCACCCACAGCCTAACCCTCTCCCTAGTGTCTTACTCTAACCTCCCCCTTACAGAGTAACCCTAACCCTCTCCCTAGTGTCTTACTCTAACCTACCCCCCACAGAGTAACCCTAACCCTCTCCCTAGTGTCTTACTCTAACATCCCCCCACAGCCTAACCCTCTCCCTAGAGTCTTACTCTAACCTCCCCCCACAGAGTAACCCTAACCCTCTCCCTATCGTCTTACTCTAACCTTCCCCCACAGCCTAACCCTAACCCTCTCCCTAGTGTCTTACTCTAACCTCCCCACACAGCCTAACCCTAACCCTCTCCATATTGTCTTACTCTAACCTTCCCCCACAGCCTAACCCATCTCCCGAGTGTCTTACTCTAACCTCCCCACACAGCCTAACCCTTTCCCTATTGTCTTACTCTAACCATCCCCCACAGCCTAACCAGCTCCCGAGTGTCTTACTCTAACCTCCCCACACAGCCTAACCCTCTCCCTAGTGTCTTACTCTAACCTCCCCACACAGCCTAACCCTCTCCTTAGTGTCTTACTCTAACCTTCCCCCACAGCCTAACTCTCTCCCTAGTATCTTACTCTAACCTTCCCCCACAGCCTAACCCTCTCCCGAGTGTCTTACTCTAACCTCCCCGTATAGCCTAACTCTAACCCTCTCCCTAGTGTCTTACTCTAACCTCCCCGTATAGCCTAACCCTAACCCTCTCCCTAGTGTCTTACTCTAACCTCCCCCCACAGCCTCTCTCTAACCTCTCCCTAGTGTCTTACTCTAACCTCCCCCCACAGCCTAACTCTAACCCTCTCCCTAGTGTCTTAGTCTAACCTCCCCCACAGAATGACCCTCTCCCTAGTGTCTTACTCTAACCTCCCCCCACAGAATAACCCTCTCCCTAGTGTCTTACTCTAACCTCCCCCCACAGCCTAACACTCTCCCTAGTGTCTTACTCTAACCTCCCCCCACAGAATAACCCTAACCCTCTCCCTAGTGTCTTACTCTAGCCTCCCCCCACAGCCTAACCCTCTCCCGAGTGTCTTACTCTAACCTCCCCGCCTAGCCTAACCCTCTCCCTAATGTCTTACTCTAACCTCCCCGCCTAGCCTAACCCTCTCCCTAGTGTCTTACTCTAACCTCCCCCCACAGAGTAACCCTAACCCTCTCCCTGAGTAACCCTAACCCTCTCCCTATTGTCTTACTCTAACCTTCCCCCACAGCCTAACCCTCTCCCGAGTGTCTTACTCTAACCTCCCCACACAGCCTAACCCTCTCCCTAGTGTCGTACTCTAACCTCCCCACACAGCCTAACCCTCTCCCGAGTGTCTTGCTCTAACCTTCCCACCTAGCCTATCCCTCTCCCTAATGTCTTACTCTAACCTCCCCGTATAGCCTAACCCTAACCCTCTCCCTAGTGTCTTACTCTAACCTCCCCCCACAGCCTAACCCTAACCCTCTCCCTAGTGTCTTACTCTAACCTCCCCCCACAGCCTAACTCTAACCCTCTCCCTAGTGTCTTACTCTAACCTTCACCCACAGAATAATCCTCTCCCTAGTGTCTTAGTCTAACCTCCCCCCACAGCCTAACCCTCTCCCGAGTGTCTTACTCTAACCTTCCCCCACAGCCTAACCCTCTCCCGAGTGTCTTACTCTAACCTTCCCGCATAGCCTAACCCTAACCCTCTCCCTAGTGTCTTACTCTAACCTCCCCCCACAGCCTAACCCTAACCCTCTCCCTAGTGTCTTACTCTAACCTCCCCCTACAGCCTAACCCTCTCCCTAGTGTCTTACTCTAACCTTCACCCACAGAATAACCCTCTCCCTAGTGACTTAGTCTAACTTCCCCCCACAGAATAACCCTCTCCTTAGTGTCTTACTCTAACCTTCCCCCACAGAGTAACCCTAACCCTCTTCCTATTGTCTTACTCTAACCTTCCCCCACAGCCTAACCCTATCCCGAGTCTCTTACTCTAACCTCCCCACACAGCCTAACCCTCTCCCGAATGTCTTACTCTAACCTTCCCCCACAGCCTAACCCTCTCCCGAGTGTCTTACTCTAACCTCCCTCTTACTCTAACCAGCCTAACTCTAACCCTCTCCTTAATGTCTTACTCTAACCTTCCCCTACAGCTTAACCCTAACCCTCTCCCTAGTGTCTTACTCTAACCTTCACCCACAGAATAACCCTCTCCCTAGTGTCTTAGTCTAACCTCCCCCCACAGAATAACCCTCTCCCTAGTGTCTTACTCTAACCTTCCCCTACAGCCTAACCCTCTCCCGAGTGTCTTACTCTAACCTCCCCGTATAGCCTAACCCTAACTCTCTCCCTAGTGTCTTACTCTAACCTTCCCCTACAGCCTAACCCTCTCCCTAGTGTCTAACTCTAACCTTCACCCACAGAATAACCCTCTCCCGAGTGTCTTAGTCTAACCTTCCCGCATAGCCTAACCCTCTCCCTAGTGTCGTACTCTAACCCCCCCCCCACAGCCTAACCCTAACCTTCTCCCGAGTGTCTTACTCTAACCTTCCCGCATAGCCTAACCCTAACCCTCTCCCTAGTGTCTTACTCTAACCTCCCCCCACAGCCTAACACTCTCCCTAGTGTCTTACTCTAACCTCCCCCCACAGAATAACCCTAACCCTCTCCCTAGTGTCTTACTCTAGCCTCCCCCCACAGCCTAACCCTCTCCCGAGTGTCTTACTCTAACCTCCCCGCCTAGCCTAACCCTCTCCCTAATGTCTTACTCTAACCTCCCCGCCTAGCCTAACCCTCTCCCTAGTGTCTTACTCTAACATTCCCCCACAGAGTAACCCTAACCCTCTTCCTATTGTCTTACTCTAACCTCCCCGCCTAGCCTAACCCTCTCCCGAGTGTCTTACTCTAACCTTCACCCACAGAATAACCCTCTCCCTAGTGTCTTACTCTAACCTTCACCCACAGAATAACCCTCTCCCTAGTATCTTACTCTAACCTTCCCCCACAGCCTAACCCTCTCCCGAGTGTCTTACTCTAACCTTCCCCCACAGCCTAACCCTCTCCCGAGTGTCTTACTCTAACCTTCCCCTACAGCCTAACCCTCTCCCGAGTGTCTTACTCTAACCTCCCCCCACAGCCTAACCCTCTCCCTAGTGTCTTACTCTAACCTTCCCCTACAGCCTAACCCTCTCCCGAGTGTCTTACTCTAACCTTCCCGCATAGCCTAACCCTAACCCTCTCCCTAGTGTCTTACTCTAACCTCCCCCCACAGCCTAACCCTAACCCTCTCCCTAGTGTCTTACTCTAACCTCCCCCTACAGCCTAACCCTCTCCCTAGTGTCTTACTCTAACCTTCACCCACAGAATAACCCTCTCCCTAGTGACTTAGTCTAACTTCCCCCCACAGAATAACCCTCTCCTTAGTGTCTTACTCTAACCTTCCCCCACAGAGTAACCCTAACCCTCTTCCTATTGTCTTACTCTAACCTTCCCCCACAGCCTAACCCTATCCCGAGTCTCTTACTCTAACCTCCCCACACAGCCTAACCCTCTCCCGAATGTCTTACTCTAACCTTCCCCCACAGCCTAACCCTCTCCCGAGTGTCTTACTCTAACCTCCCTCTTACTCTAACCAGCCTAACTCTAACCCTCTCCTTAATGTCTTACTCTAACCTTCCCCTACAGCTTAACCCTAACCCTCTCCCTAGTGTCTTACTCTAACCTTCACCCACAGAATAACCCTCTCCCTAGTGTCTTAGTCTAACCTCCCCCCACAGAATAACCCTCTCCCTAGTGTCTTACTCTAACCTTCCCCTACAGCCTAACCCTCTCCCGAGTGTCTTACTCTAACCTCCCCGTATAGCCTAACCCTAACTCTCTCCCTAGTGTCTTACTCTAACCTTCCCCTACAGCCTAACCCTCTCCCTAGTGTCTAACTCTAACCTTCACCCACAGAATAACCCTCTCCCGAGTGTCTTAGTCTAACCTTCCCGCATAGCCTAACCCTCTCCCTAGTGTCGTACTCTAACCCCCCCCCCACAGCCTAACCCTAACCTTCTCCCGAGTGTCTTACTCTAACCTTCCCGCATAGCCTAACCCTAACCCTCTCCCTAGTGTCTTACTCTAACCTCCCCCCACAGCCTAACACTCTCCCTAGTGTCTTACTCTAACCTCCCCCCACAGAATAACCCTAACCCTCTCCCTAGTGTCTTACTCTAGCCTCCCCCCACAGCCTAACCCTCTCCCGAGTGTCTTACTCTAACCTCCCCGCCTAGCCTAACCCTCTCCCTAATGTCTTACTCTAACCTCCCCGCCTAGCCTAACCCTCTCCCTAGTCTTACTCTAACATTCCCCCACAGAGTAACCCTAACCCTCTTCCTATTGTCTTACTCTAACCTCCCCGCCTAGCCTAACCCTCTCCCGAGTGTCTTACTCTAACCTTCACCCACAGAATAACCCTCTCCCTAGTGTCTTACTCTAACCTTCACCCACAGAATAACCCTCTCCCTAGTATCTTACTCTAACCTTCCCCCACAGCCTAACCCTCTCCCGAGTGTCTTACTCTAACCTTCCCCCACAGCCTAACCCTCTCCCGAGTGTCTTACTCTAACCTTCCCCTACAGCCTAACCCTCTCCCGAGTGTCTTACTCTAACCTCCCCCCACAGCCTAACCCTCTCCCTAGTGTCTTACTCTAACCTTCCCCTACAGCCTAACCCTAACCCTCTCCCTAGTGTCTAACTCTAACCTTCACCCACAGAATAACCCTCTCCCTAGTGTCTTAGTCTAACCTCCCCCCACAGCCTAACCCTCTCCCGAGTGTCGTACTCTAACCTCCCCCCCACAGCCTAACCCTAACCCTCTCCCGAGTGTCTTACTCTAACCTTCCCGCATAGCCTAACCCTAACCCTCTCCCTAGTGTCTTACTCTAACCTCCCCACACAGCCTAACCCTCTCCTTAGAGTCTTACTCTAACCTCCCCACACAACCTAACCCTCTCCCGAGTGTCTTACTCTAACCTCCCCCCACAGCCTAACCCTCTCCCGAGTGTCTTACTCTAACCTCCCCACACAGCCTAACCCTCCTCTCCCTAGAGTCTTACTCTAACCTCCCCACACAGCCTAACCCTCTCCCTAGAGTCTTACTCTAACCTCCCCACACAGCCTAACCCTCTCCCGAGTGTCTTACTCTAACCTCCCCCCACACAGCCTAACCCTCTCCCTAGTGTCTTACTCTAACCTTCCCCCACACAGCCTAACCCTCTCCCTAGTGTCTTACTCTAACCTTCCCCTACAGCCTAACCCTCTCCCTAATGTCTTACTCTAACCTCCCCCCACAACCTAACCCTCTCCCGAGTGTCTTACTCTAACCTCCCCCCACAGCCTAACCCTCTCCCTAGTGTCTTACTCTAACCTCCCCCCACAGCCTAACTCTCTTCCTAGTGTCTTACTCTAACCTCCCCCCACAGCCTAACCCTCTTCCTAGTATCTTACTCTAACCTCCCCCCACAGCCTAACCCTCTCCCTAGTGTCTTACTCTAACCTCCCCCCACAGCCTAACCCTCTCCCGAGTGTCTTACTCTAACCTCCCCACACAGCCTAACCCTCTCCCTAGTGTCTTACTCTAACCTCCCCACACAGCCTAACCCTCTCCCTAGTGTCTTACTCTAACCTCCCCCCACAGCCTAACCCTCTCCCGAGTGTCTTACTCTAACCTCCCCACACAGCCTAACCCTCTCCCGAGTGTCTTACTCTAACCTCCCCACACAGCCTAACCCTCTCCCGAGTGTCTTACTCTAACCTCCCCACACAGCCTAACCCTCTCCCTAGTGTCTTACTCTAACCTCCCCACACAGCCTAACCCTCTCCCTAGTGTCTTACTCTAACCTTCCCCTACAGCCTAACCCTCTCCCTAATGTCTTACTCTAACCTCCCCCCACAGCCTAACCCTCTCCCTAGTGTCTTACTCTAACCTCCCCCCACAGCCTAACTCTCTCCCTAGTGTCTTACTCTAACCTCCCCCCACAGCCTAACTCTCTCCCTAGTGTCTTACTCTAACCTCCCCCCACAGCCTAACCCTCTCCCTAGTGTCTTACTCTAACCTCCCCCCACAGCCTAACCCTCTCCCTAGTGTCTTACTCTAACCTCCCCCCACAGCCTAACCCTCTCCCTAGTGTCTTACTCTAACCATCCCACACAGCCTAACCCTCTCCCTAGTGTCTTACTCTAACCGTCCCCTACAGCCTAACCCTCTCCCTAGTGTCTTACTCTAACCTTCCCACACAGCCTAACCCTCTCCCGAGTGTCTTACTCTAACCTCCCCACACAGCCTAACCCTCTCCCTAGTGTCTTACTCTAACCTCCCCACACAGCCTAACCCTCTCCCTAGTGTCTTACTCTAACCTTCCCCTACAGCCTAACCCTCTCCCTAATGTCTTACTCTAACCTCCCCCCACAGCCTAACCCTCTCCCTAGTGTCTTACTCTAACCTCCCCCCACAGCCTAACTCTCTCCCTAGTGTCTTACTCTAACCTCCCCCCACAGCCTAACCCTCTCCCTAGTGTCTTACTCTAACCTTCCCCTACAGCCTAACCCTCTCCCTAATGTCTTACTCTAACCTCCCCCCACAGCCTAACCCTCTCCCTAGTGTCTTACTCTAACCTCCCCCCACAGCCTAACTCTCTCCCTAGTGTCTTACTCTAACCTCCCCCCACAGCCTAACTCTCTCCCTAGTGTCTTACTCTAACCTCCCCCCACAGCCTAACTCTCTCCCTAGTGTCTTACTCTAACCTCCCCCCACAGCCTAACCCTCTCCCTAGTGTCTTACTCTAACCTCCCCCCACAGCCTAACCCTCTCCCTAGTGTCTTACTCTAACCTCCCCCCACAGCCTAACCCTCTCCCTAGTGTCTTACTCTAACCTCCCCCCACAGCCTAACCCTCTCCCTAGTGTCTTACTCTAACCTCCCCCCACAGCCTAACTCTCGCCCTAGTGTCTTACTCTAACCTCCCCCCACAGCCTAACTCTCTCCCTAGTGTCTTACTCTAACCTCCCCCCACAGCCTAACTCTCTCCCTAGTGTCTTACTCTAACCTCCCCCCACATCCTAACCCTCTCCCTAGTGTCTTACTCTAACCTCCCCCCCCCACATCCTAACCCTCTCCCTAGTGTCTTACTCTAACCTTCCCCCACATCCTAACCCTCTCCCTAGTGTCGATATTATGACCCTGTCAACAGTTTGAGGACGTTTACCTGGCGCCTGTTGACAGTTTGAACCATGTTGACATTCTGATGACATTCTGAAGTATGAAATGGTGATTGGTCACATTTTGACCGGATACCCTCTCTAACCCTTACTTACACTGTCTTATACTCCATACTCCCTCTGATGGCACCTAACCCCGGGTTTTCTATACCTGTCCTTTATTGTCCAGTACTGTAAGTGCTGTTTTCTTGTTTGCTCATTTGATTATGTACTGTGTAATGGGCGCTGCGGATCCCTTGTGGCGACATATAAATAAAGGATAATAATAATAATAATAATAATCCTTGATACGTCTTCCCTATAGTGAGTGAACATTGGCACTTTGGGGCTGATGTGGAATGGTGCCCAGGACCACTTGCTGAGGATACTGTATCTTGCACATTGTACAATGCATATGGCTGTATATACGCATCTTGGGCCTAATTCAGACCTGATTGCTGCTGTGCGATCAGGTCTGAACTGCGCATGCCAGAGATGCGATCGGCATCTCTGCCCAGCGATTGCTTCTGCCTGATTGACAGGCAGAGGCGGTCGCTGGGTGGGAGGGGGCGGGCCTGCGGCATTCGGCCGCCGTTTAGGAGCGGGCCGAGGAGGCTGCGTGATGTCACACGCAGCTGCTGCGACCCTCACAGCAATGAGTACCTCCCTGCCAGCGCACAGGAGCTACTCCTAAAGTACAAAAGCTGGGCCGCCGTACGATGCTTTTGTACTTGTGCGGGAAGGGGGAGGGGGGTCGGGCCTGACATGCGGTGCGGGCTAGCCCTGTGCTGGGCGTCCCCCCGCATGTCAGTGTGACTGATCGTAGATGTGCTAAATTTAGCACATCTACGATCATGTCTGAATTAGGCCCAAAGTCGCTGGAGATAAAGTACCAGCCAATCAGCTCCTAACTGTCACCTTTCAAACACAGCCTGTGACATGGCAGTAAGGAGCTGATTGGCTGGTACTTTACCTCCAGCGACTTAGGGTAAATAGACCCCTATGTATCATAAATACAGCTGTGCAAAGCCGGGTGCCGGTGCTGATTGCATACACGCCATAGGGCATAGTTTCCATCCATCTGTAAATCACCGCCCGGGTGAGAGTAATTAAGGCGTTTGTCTCACATAGGCAATTATCGGTGACAGCTGGCAAATTATATTCTGATTATTTGAACCACACCTAGGGGGTAATTCTGAGTTGATCGCAGCAGGAATTTTGGGGGTAATTCCAAGTTGATCGCAGCAGGAAATATTTTAGCAGTTGGGTAAAACCATGTGCACTGCAGGGGAGGCAGATATAACATGTGCAGAAAGAGATAGATTTGGGTGGGTTATTTTATTTCTGTGCAGGGTAAATACTGGCTGCTTTATTTTTACACTGCAAATTGGATTGCAGATAGAACACACCCCACCCAAATCTAACTCTCTCTGCACATGTTATATCTGCCCCCACCTGCAGTGCACATGGTTTTGCCCAACTGCTACAAAATTTCCTGTTGCGATCAACTTGGAATTACCCCCTTAATGCAATATGTATTTGTGCGAACAGCAACTTTGTGAAAGTGCGGGGGGGTCAGTGTATTGTTGTGGGCTGCTTATCATACATATCTCCAGACGGTCTGAAGACGGATGTAGTTTTGAATATACTGTATGTTCCAATATCTGTGTTCCCCACCTGCTAGAATTATTTAGGTGGAAAAAGAAAGTTTATTAGCTGAACGGGTGATTCTAATGACATAAGGTGTGTTCTGATAATCTGTAACCACACTGCAATATTAATTTCTCACAGTGAGAAGGAGGCAATGTCTGTCTCTACAATGATAAGCTGAATCCTGTAACGGAGAACCTCAGCTACTGCTGTGATTATTATAGTGCAAGCCAAGCAACTGGAACCTAATACACGTTACAGAATGAGTAGAGAAAATCAGGTACAAAGTAATACACTGCAAAGCACTGATTAAAAAACAATTATAATACAAGAGGTGTAGAAACTATGAGGGTCATTCCGAGTTGATCGCTCGCTAGCAGTTTTTAGCAGCCGTGCAAACGCATTGTTGCCGCCCACTGGGGAGTGTATTTTCACTTTGCAGAAGTGCGAACGCTTGTGCAGCAGAGCGCCTGCAAAATCTTTTTGTGCAAAACAAGTCCAGCCCTGGACTTACTCTTCGTGTGCGTTGATTCTAACAACGGAGGGACAGCTTTTGACGTCACACATCCGCCCAGCGAACGCCCAGCCACGCCTGCGTTTTTTCTGCCACGCCTGCGTTTTTCTAAGCACTCCCTGCAACTGGAATGTTCGTTACATTCTGTGTAAACCCACGATGCTCATTGTACCCGTACGTGCGGTGCTTACGCATGTGCAGAAATGCCGATTTTTAGCCTGATCGCTGCACTGCGAACAACGGCAACTAGCGATCAACTCGGAATGACCCCCCACGTGAGTAGGGTTGCCTACATTCTGGCTGCAACCTCCAGGAGAGGGCAGCCAGATCAGCGAAGCAGGGGCCGGTGCGGGTGGGCGTGGTGCAACACAGGAGGTGGGATGTGGAGGGGCTCTGGATAGGAGATCGCACAGGGCGTGTAGCGCTCGCAACCGCGTCATTGTGGCCACACTCCTGCTATACAATGCCAATATTACAGGGCCCCCTAGGACATCTGCCTTGCACACTGTACACCACATACAGATTGATCACCTTACACTATGGCACACAGCGACACGCTTATAAGACAGTGAATCTCCATGCTTCTGAACAGCCACCTCCCAGGAACACTCCAATACTGGAAGCCCCACAGGGAGAGGAGTCTCCTGCTGGAAGCTTACTGCTGATCGCACTTGGACTGGCAGCCCCACAGTGGGAGGAGTTGCCACCTGAAAGCTCTAACTGCTCATCACACTCTGAACTGGAAGCCCCACAGGGGGAGGAGCTTCCTGCTGGAATCTCAAACTGCCAATCATACTCTGGACTGGCAGCCTAACAGGGGGAGGAGAGTTCTGAACATTACAACACATAATAGAGCCCTTTATACACATTATGTCACACAGTAATGGCCCTTATAAGCATTATGCCACACATTAGAGCCCCTTATTCACTTTACACCACACAGTAGTGCCCCTTATACACATTACGCCACACAATAGAACCATTATAAACATTGCACCACACAGGAGTACCCCTTATACACATTATGCCACAAAGTAAAGCCCCTTATTCACATTATGCCACACAGTAGTTCCCTTATTCACATTATGCCACACAGTAGTTCCCTTATTCACATTATGCCACACATTAGAGCCCCTTATTCACTTTACACCACACAGTAGTGCCCCTTATACACATTACGCCACACAATAGAACCATTATAAACATTACACCACACAGGAGTACCCCTTATACACATTATGCCACAAAGTAAAGCCCCTTATTCACATTATGCCACACAGTAGTTCCCTTATTCACATTATGCCACACAGTAGTTCCCTTATTCACATTATGCCACACAGTAGTTCCCTTATTCACATGCCACACAGTAATGATGACCCTTATTCACATTATGCCACACAGTAGTTCCCTTATTCACATGCCACACAGTAATGATGACCCTTATTCACATTATGCCACACAGTAGAGCCCCGACACACATTATGCCACACAGTAGAACCCCGACACACATTATGCCACACAGTAGAGCATCTGACACACATTATGCCACATAGTAGTGCCCCTTATACACATGGGACCTGATTCAGATGTGGATGGAGTAGCTATCGCTGCTGCCTATATAAAAGTAGTAGCAATAGCACTAATATGGTAATGCAGCAGGGGGGCATCACGTCCCCTGCTGCATTAGTGATATGAGCTGCACCCTAGAACGCAGTATAGGGTCACCTGGACACCATCCACTGGCTGCATGACCCATGGGGTCACGCAAGCCGGCCGTCGCAGGAGCTACCAAGAGGCAGGGAAATCTCCGTCCTCTGGCAGCGATCCTGGCCTTGTCCCTCTCCTGCAACGACACATGGGGCGACATGTTTTCATTTTGAGAAACAGAAGCCGTTGCCGCCCCATATCCGCCTACAAACGGCATGAAATTGTCAATCACTGAGTCGCCTTGCATCCGCCATCTCAGGCCCGTACTACACATCCGCAGTATGGGTTTGGGGATTGTGCAAAGTACCGGACATCGGTACTTTGCGCTATGCCCCGCTGGTCTGTCGGGACCTAACTAAGGCCTATTATACCACATGTTGGTGCCCCTAATACAATATTAAAAACACTAGTCCTGCTGCTAGGTTAGCCTTAGGCAGAGGGGGTTAGAATTCAAGGATTAAATTAAAGAACAATAAATTATTGTTCGTCAATAGATTAATTCTAATATTCCCCCTCTCCCCTCTGCTTAAAGCTGGGTACACACCTTTTCGATCACTCAGCTGACCCCTTCATCACTGGTGCACCATAGATATGTAGTGTAATGAGTTATGAAACGTGACATGCATGGTCAGAAATGGGGACTATTGTAGGAGCTCAGTAGGTGAATCAGCATCATAGATGCAGTTAGGAGTATAGAGAACGCCATCTAGTGGTCAGCAAGGGAATGTGCATCTCATATAGTAACGTGCTGTACATTGAGCTATGCTAGGAATGTGTTACTCCATGTACAGTAGGTCACCTGATGCTGCCCCTCAGATATTTTAGGAAGCTGTTACTTCTTATCACTCAGATTTCTCCCCAGGAGCTGCAGTGAAGCTCAGCACATAGTGATCTATATGTAGTCTGTAGCAGCGCTGATATGGACCCTCCAGTGTTTTGTCGCGGTGGTAATTCTTCTCTGTAAGACGAAAAGGTTCCAATTAGATGAAAATGGCATGGTTTTGGCAATATACTGCAGCTGCTAAATTTAAAGCAGCAATTTGTTTTAAGGATAAACCAGGTCGGTTTTGCCTTCAAATAAATTGCTGCTTTACATTTAGCGACTATATTGCCGAATCTTGCTGTTTTAGGCTTCCAGGTGAAGGTACAATTAAAGTGTAAAAACAAACAAACAAAAAAACATAATTTTGTTTACAGAGGTACGTTATTTTACATATACTGTACATGTTATACTTAGGGGGGTATCCAATTAGCTGCAACAACGCGATCCACGATTGCGGCTAATGTTATCACACGTACTTCCTAAAAAAACAGCTTATTGCAGCACGCGCTCCCATTTATCGCACCTATCCTATTCCAAAATGACGATAACGGGATTCATGCAATAATTCTAGCCAGCAAAAGCAGAGATTAGTATGGGAGAAAATGGGGAAATCTGCCGGTACCCCCAAAAGCCAAACTAATACAGGAAGACATTATAGAAGTCTATTAGTGGCCATAGAAAAACTATTTGGTGTCATTAAATTTAGTCAAATGACTTATATGTATTTTTTACAAATGTGGAAAAATGTTAGAAAGCATTTTCTTTTCCTGCAAAATAAATGCTCCCATTAATTTGGGGGTACATAAAAATGGGTTTTAGTATATATTTGGTTTATTTTAGGGGACTTTGTAAAAAAAAAAGTGGAAACAGACTGATTACTCCCACCTGCAAGCCTAAAAACACTTGTCCCACTCATAAAGCACCCCAATATACCTTTCCCATACCTTGTACCCCAATTTCCATCACTTGACCCCAAAAAATAACGTCATTAAAATTAAAAAGAATTAAAAACTTAAAAGTGCCTAATTAGTCATTCAGGGAGTGTCCTAGGGGTTCTGAGCTAAATCCCAACATTTTTACCTTAAAATAGGGACTTTGCACTACTTACAGTATCACAAGCACTGTGATGGTGAAGAGAAATCCGCAATAAACTCTATGGAGACTTAGGGGTCTATTTATAAAGCAGTGAAAAGTGTGGAGAAGTGAGCCAGTGGAGAAGTTGCCCATGGCAACCAATTAGCATTGAGGTAACATTGATAATTTGCATACTATACAATTGTACGGAGCCGCTGATTGGTTGCCATGGGCACCTTCTCCACTGGCTCACTTCTCCACTCTTTTCACTGCTTCATGAATAGACCCCTGAAAGTCGATAACTTATCGACACTAATTGGATATCCCCCTTAAACATTATTTTCCTTACATTTACTTTATTTTAAAAACATTAATTATTATTAATAATAATAATAATAATAATAATAATAATCCAAACGTGTTGTCTGCAGGCTACATGGTGTTACTGTGCGCATGATCAGAAACAGCCTGGGCTACGCGCATGCGCACATACAGTGTCAGTAAGCAGAGATGCGGTCACCACTTCTGGGTGTCCGCAGCAGGATTCAAACATGCAACTACTGGATGGTCATCAGATCAGCGTCCAATAGCTGACAACCATCGCAATCCTGGAGGAGCTACTTTAATTGAATTGGAAACATCTATGGTATCTGCCCATTGGTTTCTGATGTTCATCTCTAATTAGTGATGAGCGGGTTCGGTTCCTCTGAATCCGAACCCGCCCGAACTTCAGTTTTTTCTTCACGGGTCCGAGCGACTCGGATCTTCCCGCCTTGCTCGGTTAACCCGAGCGCGCCCGAACGTCATCATCCCGCTGTCGGATTCTCGCGAGACTCGGATTCTATATAAGGAGCCGCGCGTCGCCGCCATTTTCACACGTGCATTGAGAGTCATAGGGAGAGGACGTGGCTGGCGTCCTCTCCGTTTAGAGAAGAGAGAGACACAGTAGAGACGAGAGAGACACAGTATTTTGGGGAGCATTATTACTATTAGGAGGAGTACTACTATACTACTATACTACTTGCTGAAGTGATATAGATTAGATAGTGTGACTGTGTATTGTATTAATTATCTGACTTGTGGGGGAGACACTGACAGTGGGGAGCAGTTAGAGTCTGAGAGCAGGACTCAGGAGTACATATAACGTACAGTGCACACTTTTGCTGCCAGAGTCAGTGCCACACTGCCATTGTTGTGACCACACTGACCACCAGTATAATAATATATTTTGTGATTGTCTGCTTAGGACTCGGAGTACTAGTTGCAAGTTGCAACGTGACCTGACCACCAGTTTAATAATCAATCACCACCAGTTTAATATATATATATATATATATATATAATTGAATATAATATATATATATATATATATATATATATATATAATATTGTATACCACCTACCCGTGGTTTTTTTTTTTATTCTTCTTTATACATACTACTATAGTAGCTTACTGTAGCAGTCTGCGGTGCTGCTGACCTGACAGTGTCCAGCAGGTCCGTCATCAGTCATTACATAATAAATATATATAGTACCTGTCCGGCTGCAGTACTAGTGATATTATATTGATTTCATCTCATTATCAATAATTTATCATCCAGTCTAGACTCTATATTAGCAGCAGACACAGTACGTTAGTCCACGGCTGTAGCTACCTCTGTGTCGGCACTCGGCAGTCCATCCATAATTGTATACCACCTACCCGTGGTTTTTTTTTTTTCTTTCTTCTTTGTACATACTACTATAGTATAGTAGCTTACTGTAGCAGTCTGCGGTGCTGCTGAGCTGACAGTGTCCAGCAGGTCCGTCATCAGTCATCATTACCTAATAAATATATTATCTACCTGTCCGGCTGCAGTACTAGTGATATTATATATACATACATATATATATTGATTTCATCTCATTATCAATCATCCAGTCTATATTAGCAGCAGACACAGTACGTTAGTCCACGGCTGTAGCTACCTCTGTGTCGGCACTCGGCAGTCCATCCATAATTGTATACCACCTACCCGTGGTTTTTTTTTTTTCTTTCTTCTTTGTACATACTACTATAGTATAGTAGCTTACTGTAGCAGTCTGCGGTGCTGCTGAGCTGACAGTGTCCAGCAGGTCCGTCATCAGTCATCATTACCTAATAAATATATTATCTACCTGTCCGGCTGCAGTACTAGTGATATTATATATACATACATATATATATTGATTTCATCTCATTATCAATCATCCAGTCTATATTAGCAGCAGACACAGGGGTAAATTTACTAAGATTCGTAATTCTCCCGATTTGGTGGGAGAATAATCACGAATGACATCGAAAGTGTAAAACTGCAACTTTTTGAATTTGTTACGATGGATTTACTAAGCTGCCGTATTTTGCCTTTTCGGGTTTTCCGATGTCGATGTCATTCGTTTTTTTTTCCAGTTTTTTACGGCAGTGATTAGCAAAACACTGCTGACTTTTTTACAATGAATCTCGGCCGGATCTGTGTGATCCGTGCTGGGGTTCATTTTTTTTTTTTAAATTAAACACTGTAAAATCCCCCCAAAAAATTGCGTGGGGTCCCCTCTCCTAAGCATAACCAGCCTCGGGCTCTTTGAGCCGATCCTGGTTGCAGAAATATGGGGAAAAAATTGACAGGGGTTCCCCCATATTTAAGCAACCAGCATCGGGCTCTGCGCCTGGTCCTGGTTCCAAAAATACGGGGGACAAAAAGAGTAGGGGTCCCCCGTATTTTTAAAACCAGCACCGGGCTCCACTAGCTGGACAGATAATGCCACAGCCGGGGGTCACTTTGATATAGTGCCCTGCGGCCGTGGCATCAAAAATCCAACTAGTCACCCCTGGCCGGGGTACCCTGGGGGAGTGGGGACCCCTTCAATCAAGGGGTCCCCCCCCCCAGCCACCCAAGGGCCAGGGGTGAAGCCCGAGGCTGTCCCCCCCCCCATCCAATGGGCTGCGGATGGGGAGGCTGATAGCCTTTTGTGATAATGAAAAGATATTGTTTTTAGTAGCAGTACTACAAGGCCCAGCAAGCCTCCCCCGCATGCTGGTACTTGGAGAACCACAAGTACCAGCATGCGACGGAAAAACGGGCCCGCTGGTACCTGTAGTACTACTACTAAAAAAATACCCAAAAAAAAGACAAGACACACACACCTTGAAAGTAAAGATTTATTACATACATGCACACAAACATACATACATACTTACCTTATGTTCACACGAGGGTCTGTCCTCTTCTCCAGTAGAATCCAAGGGGTACCTGTTGAATAAATTCTACTCACCAGATCCCGGGTCCCAGGGTCCTCGGGGCATCCATTTGTAATCCACGTACTTGCATAAAATAAGAAAACGGAAAGCCGAGCCACGAACTGAAAGGGGCCCCATGTTTTCACATGGGACTCCTTTCCCCGAATGCCAGAAACCCACTCTGTTTTCTGTCTAAGTGGGTTTCTTCAGCCAATCAGGGAGCGCTACGTTGTAGCACTCTCCTGATCGGCTGTGTGCTCCTGTACTGTCTGACAGGCGGCACACGGCAGTGTTACAATGTAGCGCCTATGCGCTCCATTGTAACCAATGGTGGGAACTTTCTGCCCTGCGGTTGACCTAAAGTGACGTCACCGCTGAGCAGAAAGTTCCCACCATTGGTTACAATGGAGCGCATAGGCGCTACATTGTAACACTGCCGCGTGCCGCCTGTCAGACAGTACAGGAGCACACAGCCGATCAGGAGGGTGCTACAACGTAGCGCTCCCTGATTGACTGAAGAAACCCACTTAGACATCAGTCAGAGTGGGTTTCTGGCATTCGGGGAAAGGAGTCCCATGTGAAAACATGGGGCCCCTTTCAGTTCGTGGCTCGGCTTTCCGTTTTCTTATTTTATGCAAGTACGTGGATTACAAATGGATGCCCCGAGGACCCGGGATCTGGTGAGTAGAATTTATTCAACAGGTACCCCTTGGATTCTACTGGAGAAGAGGACAGACCCTCGTGTGAACATAAGGTAAGTATGTATGTATGTTTGTGTGCATGTATGTAATAAATCTTTACTTTCAAGGTGTGTGTGTCTTGTCTTTTTTTTGGGTATTTTTTTAGTAGTAGTACTACAGGTACCAGCGGGCCCGTTTTTCCGTCGCATGCTGGTACTTGTGGTTCTCCAAGTACCAGCATGCGGGGGAGGCTTGCTGGGCCTTGTAGTACTGCTACTAAAAACAATATCTTTTCATTATCACAAAAGGCTATCAGCCTCCCCATCCGCAGCCCATTGGATGGGGGGGGACAGCCTCAGGCTTCACCCCTGGCCCTTGGGTGGCTGGGGGGGGGGGACACCCCTTGATTGAAGGGGTCCCCACTCCCCCAGGGTTCCCCGGCCAGGGGTGACTAGTTGGATTTTTGATGCCACGGCCGCAGGGCACTATATCAAAGTGACCCCCGGCTGTGGCATTATCTGTCCAGCTAGTGGAGCCCGGTGCTGGTTTTAAAAATACGGGGGACCCCTACTCTTTTTGTCCCCCGTATTTTTGGAACCAGGACCAGGCGCAGAGCCCGATGCTGGTTGCTTAAATATGGGGGAACCCCTGTCAATTTTTTCCCCATATTTCTGCAACCAGGATCGGCTCAAAGAGCCCGAGGCTGGTTATGCTTAGGAGGGGGGACCCCACGCAATTTTTTTTTGGAAAATAACCACTTTCCCACCCCTTCCCACTGATATACATGCACGGATCTCATGGATCCGTGCATGCCTATCCAATCACGGGAAAAAAAAGCAGGTCTGTTTTTTTTTAGCACTTTTTTACGAGTTGTAATTTTTCACGGCAGTGTTTGTTTGTTTTTTGCTTTGCACTTCTTAGTAAATTACCGAGATTCATAGTTAAACAGCCGCGTTTTGACCGATGGTGTATTCATTCGTAATTTTTTTGTTGGACTTCCAAAAAATTACGAATGCCCTCATCACTGCCGTGATTATTGCTTAGTAAATTACCGAGATGACACTTTGAAGAAAAAACGGCATCTCGGTCAAAATCGGGACCTTAGTAAATTTACCCCACAGTACGTTAGTCCACGGCTGTAGCTACCTCTGTGTCGGCACTCGGCAGTCCATCCATAATTGTATACCACCTACCCGTGGTTTTTTTTTTTTCTTTCTTCTTTGTACATACTACTATAGTATAGTAGCTTACTGTAGCAGTCTGCGGTGCTGCTGAGCTGACAGTGTCCAGCAGGTCCGTCATCAGTCATCATTACCTAATAAATATATTATCTACCTGTCCGGCTGCAGTACTAGTGATATTATATATACATACATATATATATTGATTTCATCTCATTATCAATCATCCAGTCTATATTAGCAGCAGACACAGTACGTTAGTCCACGGCTGTAGCTACCTCTGTGTCGGCACTCGGCAGTCCATCCATAATTGTATACCACCTACCCGTGGTTTTTTTCTTTTCTTTCTTCTTTGTACATACTACTATAGTATAGTAGCTTACTGTAGCAGTCTGCAATGCTGCTGAGCTGACAGTGTCCAGCAGGTCCGTCATCAGTCATCATTACCTAATAAATATATTATCTACCTGTCCGGCTGCAGTACTAGTGATATTATATATACATACATATATATATTGATTTCATCTCATTATCATCCAGTCTATATTAGCAGCAGACACAGTACGGTAGTCCACGGCTGTAGCTACCTCTGTGTCGGCACTCGGCAGTCCATCCATAATTGTATACCACCTACCCGTGTTTTTTTTTTTTTTCTTTCTTCTTTGTACATACTACTATAGTATAGTAGCTTACTGTAGCAGTCTGCGGTGCTGCTGAGCTGACAGTGTCCAGCAGGTCCGTCATCAGTCATCATTACCTAATAAATATATTATCTACCTGGCCGGCTGCAGTACTAGTGATATTATATATACATACATATAATAGACAGCGTGGGCCGCACAACACCGAGAATTTTCAAGAGGGTGCTCGGTCAGAAACTTTTCAATACGAATATCACCACATCATGAGGCTCCAGCTGGGGCTATGTTGTGGATGAGACCAGCACTCCAAAATAGTCAAACAGTTTGTGCCATTTATTGTGCAAATTCAGCAATAATGTACCATCACAAGCGGGTTTGTCTGTGCAAATTCAGCAGTTTTGTAAACATCATTCAGATATATTCAAAGTATCTCACATATCCTGTTAGTGCTGGGTAGGATTTGGATCCCCAGCACTAACAGGATATGTGAGATACTTTGAATATATCTGAATGATGTTTACAAAACTGCTGAATTTGCACAGACAAACCCGCTTGTGATGGTACATTATTGCTGAATTTGCACAATAAATGGCACAAACTGTTTGACTATTTTGGAGTGCTGGTCTCATCCACAACATAGCCCCAGCTGGAGCCTCATGATGTGGTGATATTCGTATACATACATATATATATTGATTTCATCTCATTATCATCCAGTCTATATTAGCAGCAGACACAGTACGGTAGTCCACGGCTGTAGCTACCTCTGTGTCGGCACTCGGCAGTCCATCCATAAGTATACTAGTATCCATCCATCCATCTCCATTGTTTACCTGAGGTGCCTTTTAGTTGTGCCTATTAAAATATGGAGAACAAAAATGTTGAGGTTCCAAAATTAGGGAAAGATCAAGATCCACTTCCACCTCGTGCTGAAGCTGCTGCCACTAGTCATGGCCGAGACGATGAAATGCCAGCAACGTCGTCTGCCAAGGCCGATGCCCAATGTCATAGTACAGAGCATGTCAAATCCAAAACACCAAATATCAGTAAAAAAAGGACTCCAAAACCTAAAATAAAATTGTCGTCGGAGAAGCGTAAACTTGCCAATATGCCATTTACCACACGGAGTGGCAAGGAACGGCTGAGGCCCTGGCCTATGTTCATGGCTAGTGGTTCAGCTTCACATGAGGATGGAAGCACTCAGCCTCTCGCTAGAAAACTGAAAAGACTCAAGCTGGCAAAAGCACCGCAAAGAACTGTGCGTTCTTCGAAATCCCAAATCCACAAGGAGAGTCCAATTGTGTCGGTTGCGATGCCTGACCTTCCCAAAACTGGACGTGAACAGCATGCGCCTTCCACCATTTGCACGCCCCCTGCAAGTGCTGGAAGGAGCACCCGCAGTCCAGTTCCTGATGGTCAGATTGAAGATGTCAGTGTTGAAGTACACCAGGATGAGGAGGATATGGGTGTTGCTGGCGCTGGGGAGGAAATTGACCAGGAGGATTCTGATGGTGAGGTGGTTTGTTTAAGTCAGGCACCCGGGGAGACACCTGTTGTCCGTGGGAGGAATATGGCCGTTGACATGCCTGGTGAAAATACCAAAAAAATCAGCTCTTCAGTGTGGAGGTATTTCAACAGAAATGCGGACAACAGGTGTCAAGCCGTGTGTTGCCTTTGTCAAGCTGTAATAAGTAGGGGTAAGGACGTTAACCACCTCGGAACATCCTCCCTTATACGTCACCTGCAGCGCATTCATAATAAGTCAGTGACAAGTTCAAAAACTTTGGGTGACAGCGGAAGCAGTCCACTGACCAGTAAATCCCTTCCTCTTGTAACCAAGCTCACGCAAACCACCCCACCAACTCCCTCAGTGTCAATTTCCTCCTTCCCCAGGAATGCCAATAGTCCTGCAGGCCATGTCACTGGCAATTCTGACGAGTCCTCTCCTGCCTGGGATTCCTCCGATGCATCCTTGCGTGTAACGCCTACTGCTGCTGGCGCTGCTGTTGTTGCTGCTGGGAGTCGATGGTCATCCCAGAGGGGAAGTCGGAAGACCACTTGTACTACTTCCAGTAAGCAATTGACTGTCCAACAGTCCTTTGCGAGGAAGATGAAATATCACAGCAGTCATCCTGCTGCAAAGCGGATAACTGAGGCCTTGACAACTATGTTGGTGTTAGACGTGCGTCCGGTATCCGCCGTTAGTTCACAGGGAACTAGACAATTTCTTGAGGTAGTGTGCCCCCGTTACCAAATACCATCTAGGTTCCACTTCTCTAGGCAGGCGATACCGAAAATGTACACAGACCTCAGAAAAAGACTCACCAGTGTCCTAAAAAATGCAGCTGTACCCAATGTCCACTTAACCACGGACATGTGGACAAGTGGAGCAGGGCAGGGTCAGGACTATATGACTGTGACAGCCCACTGGGTAGATGTATGGACTCCCGCCGCAAGAACAGCAGCGGCGGCACCAGTAGCAGCATCTCGCAAACGCCAACTCTTTCCTAGGCAGGCTACGCTTTGTATCACCGCTTTCCAGAATACGCACACAGCTGAAAACCTCTTACGGCAACTGAGGAAGATCATCGCGGAATGGCTTACCCCAATTGGACTCTCCTGTGGATTTGTGGCATCGGACAACGCCAGCAATATTGTGTGTGCATTAAATATGGGCAAATTCCAGCACGTCCCATGTTTTGCACATACCTTGAATTTGGTGGTGCAGAATTTTTTAAAAAACGACAGGGGCGTGCAAGAGATGCTGTCGGTGGCCAGAAGAATTGCGGGACACTTTCGGCGTACAGGCACCACGTACAGAAGACTGGAGCACCACCAAAAACTACTGAACCTGCCCTGCCATCATCTGAAGCAAGAAGTGGTAACGAGGTGGAATTCAACCCTCTATATGCTTCAGAGGTTGGAGGAACAGCAAAAGGCCATTCAAGCCTATACAATTGAGCACGATATAGGAGGTGGAATGCACCTGTCTCAAGTGCAGTGGAGAATGATTTCAACGTTGTGCAAGGTTCTGATGCCCTTTGAACTTGCCACACGTGAAGTCAGTTCAGACACTGCCAGCCTGAGTCAGGTCATTCCCCTCATCAGGCTTTTGCAGAAGAAGCTGGAGACATTGAAGGAGGAGCTAACACGGAGCGATTCCGCTAGGCATGTGGGACTTGTGGATGGAGCCCTTAATTCGCTTAACAAGGATTCACGGGTGGTCAATCTGTTGAAATCAGAGCACTACATTTTGGCCACCGTGCTCGATCCTAGATTTAAAGCCTACCTTGGATCTCTCTTTCCGGCAGACACAAGTCTGCTGGGGTTGAAACACCTGCTGGTGAGAAAATTGTCAAGTCAAGCGGAACGCGACCTGTCAACATCTCCTCCTTCACATTCTCCCGCAACTGGGGGTGCGAGGAAAAGGCTCAGAATTCCGAGCCCACCCGCTGGCGGTGATGCAGGGCAGTCTGGAGCGACTGCTGATGCTGACATCTGGTCCGGACTGAAGGACCTGACAACGATTACGGACATGTCGTCTACTGTCACTGCATATGATTCTCTCACCATTGAAAGAATGGTGGAGGATTATATGAGTGACCGCATCCAAGTAGGCACGTCACACAGTCCGTACTTATACTGGCAGGAAAAAGAGGCAATTTGGAGGCCCTTGCACAAACTGGCTTTATTCTACCTAAGTTGCCCTCCCACAAGTGTGTACTCCGAAAGAGTGTTTAGTGCCGCCGCTCACCTTGTCAGCAATCGGCGTACGAGGTTACATCCAGAAAATGTGGAGAAGATGATGTTCATTAAAATGAATTATAATCAATTCCTCCGTGGAGACATTGACCAGCAGCAATTGCCTCCACAAAGTACACAGGGAGCTGAGATGGTGGATTCCAGTGGGGACGAATTGATAATCTGTGAGGAGGGGGATGTACACGGTGATATATCGGAGGATGATGATGAGGTGGACATCTTGCCTCTGTAGAGCCAGTTTGTGCAAGGAGAGATTAATTGCTTCTTTTTTGGTGGGGGTCCAAACCAACCCGTCATTTCAGTCACAGTCGTGTGGCAGACCCTGTCACTGAAATGATGGGTTGGTTAAAGTGTGCATGTCCTGTTTATACAACATAAGGGTGGGTGGGAGGGCCCAAGGACAATTCCATCTTGCACCTCTTTTTTCTTTAATTTTTCTTTGCGTCATGTGCTGTTTGTGGAATGTTTTTTGGAAGGGCCATCCTGCGTGACACTGCAGTGCCACTCCTAGATGGGCCCGGTGTTTGTGTCGGCCACTAGGGTCGCTTATCTTACTCACACAGCTACCTCATTGCGCCTCTTTTTTTCTTTGCGTCATGTGCTGTTTGGGGAGGGTTTTTTGGAAGGGACATCCTGCGTGACACTGCAGTGCCACTCCTAGATGGGCCCGGTGTTTGTGTCGGCCACTAGGGTCGCTTATCTTACTCACACAGCTACCTCATTGCGCCTCTTTTTTTCTTTGCGTCATGTGCTGTTTGGGGAGGGTTTTTTGGAAGGGACATCCTGCGTGACACTGCAGTGCCACTCCTAGATGGGCCCGGTGTTTGTGTCGGCCACTAGGGTCGCTTATCTTACTCACACAGCTACCTCATTGCGCCTCTTTTTTTCTTTGCGTCATGTGCTGTTTGGGGAGGGTTTTTTGGAAGGGACATCCTGCGTGACACTGCAGTGCCACTCCTAGATGGGCCCGGTGTTTGTGCCGGCCACTAGGGTCGCTTATCTTACTCACACAGCTACCTCATTGCGCCTCTTTTTTTCTTTGCGTCATGTGCTGTTTGGGGAGGGTTTTTTGGAAGGGACATCCTGCGTGACACTGCAGTGCCACTCCTAGATGGGCCCGGTGTTTGTGTCGGCCACTAGGGTCGCTTATCTTACTCACACAGCTACCTCATTGCGCCTCTTTTTTTCTTTGCGTCATGTGCTGTTTGGGGAGGGTTTTTTGGAAGGGACATCCTGCGTGACACTGCAGTGCCACTCCTAGATGGGCCCGGTGTTTGTGTCGGCCACTAGGGTCGCTTATCTTACTCACACAGCTACCTCATTGCGCCTCTTTTTTTCTTTGCGTCATGTGCTGTTTGGGGAGGGTTTTTTGGAAGGGACATCCTGCGTGACACTGCAGTGCCACTCCTAGATGGGCCCGGTGTTTGTGTCGGCCACTAGGGTCGCTTATCTTACTCACACAGCTACCTCATTGCGCCTCTTTTTTTCTTTGCGTCATGTGCTGTTTGGGGAGGGTTTTTTGGAAGGGACATCCTGCGTGACACTGCAGTGCCACTCCTAGATGGGCCCGGTGTTTGTGTCGGCCACTAGGGTCGCTTATCTTACTCACACAGCTACCTCATTGCGCCTCTTTTTTTCTTTGCGTCATGTGCTGTTTGGGGAGGGTTTTTTGGAAGGGACATCCTGCGTGACACTGCAGTGCCACTCCTAGATGGGCCCGGTGTTTGTGTCGGCCACTAGGGTCGCTTATCTTACTCACACAGCTACCTCATTGCGCCTCTTTTTTTCTTTGCGTCATGTGCTGTTTGGGGAGGGTTTTTTGGAAGGGACATCCTGCGTGACACTGCAGTGCCACTCCTAGATGGGCCCGGTGTTTGTGTCGGCCACTAGGGTCGCTTATCTTACTCACACAGCTACCTCATTGCGCCTCTTTTTTTCTTTGCGTCATGTGCTGTTTGGGGAGGGTTTTTTGGAAGGGACATCCTGCGTGACACTGCAGTGCCACTCCTAGATGGGCCCGGTCTTTGTGTCGGCCACTAGGGTCGCTTAGCTTAGTCATCCAGCGACCTAGGTGCAAATTTTAGGACTAAAAATAATATTGTGAGGGGTGAGGTATTCAGAATAGACTGAAAATGAGTGTAAATTATGGTTTTTGAGGTTAATAATACTTTGGGATCAAAATGACCCCCAAATTCTATGATTTAAGCTGTTTTTTAGGGTTTTTTGAAAAAAACACCCGAATCCAAAACACACCCGAATCCGACAAAAAAAATTCGGTGAGGTTTTGCCAAAACGCGGTCGAACCCAAAACACGGCCGCGGAACCGAACCCAAAACCCGAAAAATTTCCGGTGCACATCACTATCTCTAATATACTTGTATTTCACCAAACATTTCTTCATAGACTGTGTAAGAGTTTATTATAGTCTGTTCACACTTACTATACCAAACAAATGTTTATGTAACTCTTTAAAATGTTCATTAATAAACAAACCATGCATTAATAAATAGGTTCTGCTTCTATATAGTAGCTATACTTGCCTACAGACTCCAGTCAGGCATCAGTCAGGGATATCTCCCTGGCACAGCTATAGTTAAGGTGATTGTGATGCGATATATTAGGCAATGACATCACAGGCATTGGGATAGTGAGGTTTGCATTTTAACCTTTTCAGCGCTCCACTGCCTGTCAGTGCCTTGCAATCAGTGTAGCGATTTTCTAAGAGCCACAACTAGGCATTTTGATGCCCTGCGCCAGAAAGAGCACTGGTACCCAATACACATGTACAAAAAGGGGACGTGTCCTTGATGGGAAGGGGGGTGTACAATAGTACCAAACAGAAGTGCCCCTTATACACATTAGGCCACACAGTAGTTGCCCCTTATACACATTATGTCAAACAGTAGTGCCCTTTACACACATGTCACACAGTAGTGCCCCTTATAAACAATACACTACACAGTCGAGTCCCTTATTCACCTTATGCCATACAGTAGTGCCCCTTATACACATTATCCACACAGTAGAACCCCTTATTCACATTATGCTATACAGTAGTGCCCCTTATACACATTGTCACACAGTAGAACCTCTTATACACATTATGCTGCACAGTTATCCCTTGTACACATGGGGGCTGTTTCAGATGTAGTTGGAGTAGCTATCACTGCAGCTTTAGCTCTAACATGGTAATGCAGCAGGAGGCATCATGCTTATTGCATGCATTACTGATTTGCGCTGTGTCCTAGGATACAGTATCAGATCATCTCCGACATCATCGGCCGGATGTGTGACTAATGGGGTCTCGCATGTCGGCCGCTGTAGGAGCTACCAAGAGGTCAGGAAATCTCCGTCCCCTGACAGTGATCCTGGCCTGTACCTCCTCTGCAACGTCAGTATCAAGCCTCCATTTTGAGAAATGGAGGCGGTCACCGCACTCAAGCGGCATCAGAGTGAGTTAGCATCAATCCTCGGGTTACTTAGGATAGGGAAATTCACGCTTCCAGGAGCAGTGAAGACGCAGACAAGCGTAAACGGAAAACGGAACTGTCACTGCCCCCAGGTCAATCATGCTATGGCTTTACCGGGCACTGCGACCGTTACCGCATGCGCAGATCAAAACTCATCAGAGAGATGTGTAAACATCGGGTTTACATAAATCTCTGAATCAAGCAAGATCAAGCTATTTTTTTTTTTATTATTATTTATTGTTTCCAGGACACAGTCATGGAAAATACTTCAGCCCAAAGTACTGAGCAGCCTAGTCCCAGAACACCTACGCATAATATAACCCAACAGGATTCAGCCTATATAGTGAAGGGCCACTAACACTTAAGCATGAGCTAATTATATTTCTCTGTGTTGATATATATTTATATACTAGCTGTTCTATCCGTTCTTCGCACGGGAGTTTCTGATTTTCACGATTGTACATATACATGAGTAATAATTTGGTAAATCTATATAGATGTAAATTTGAGACGTGTTAATGTGAGTAAATATTAATTCATGGTTCTTGGCGTTACCCGAGGAGCACCCGTAACAGATACGGTAAAATGTGACATGATCATTTTTGTAGTTTATTAAATTCTACACACTGGAGGTGCAAAACAAATTTTGATCCGATTGTCTGTTTGGGAGTTATCGTTCACGCAACGCAAACTACACATTGGTGATGACGTCATTATGTTAACCCCCTTTTCATCCCCTTAGTGAAGGTTTATTAAAATTCGAATTACGTAGTTTTTCTGTTTCCCACTTGAATACCTATGTTACATTTCATTTCATAACATATCAGCTTCTTAACATATTAGGAAGTAAGACAATCAAGGGTCTATTCATGAAGCAGGGAAAAGAGTGGAGAAGTGAGCCTGTGCAGACATTACGAAGGTTACCACCTCATTCCTTTAATTCTGGACACATATTAATTACACAGGTTCTGCGGCTGGCTGACTTCAAGACTCCATTTCACCTGGTTTTATCAGCCACAGAACCTGTGTAATTAATGTGTCCAGAATTAAAGGGACGAGGTGGTAAGCCTAGACGTTGCCCATGGCAACCACTCAGCTGCTCCATACAATTGTATAGTATGCAAATTCTAAATGTTACTTCAATGCTGATTGGTTGCCATGAGCAACTTCTCCACACTTTTCACTGCTTCATGAATAGACCCCTGTGTGATGGGTGAGTGAGGGCTTTTGCATTTATATATATTTATAGATATACTGTATATTAATCTGAGGTAAATTATATTTCTCTGTGGTGATAAATATTAATCTGAGGTAAATTATATTTCTCTGTGGTGATAAATATTAATCTGAGGTAAATTATATTTCTCTGTGGTGATAAATATTAATCTGAGGTAAATTATATTTCTCTGCAGTGATAAATATTAATCTGAGGTAAATTATATTTCTCTGTAGTGAAACATTAATTTGAAGTAAATTATACTTCGCTGAGGTAAAGTACATTACAGGCAACTTTAAAAATATAAACCAGTGGCAGAGCAGTACATAATGCAAGGTATATGCATGCAAGTGCAGCCTGGAACGGATTACATACATTTTACCGGCGGCCGTGATGCTGGCCGTCAATATCCCGACAGCATCATCCCGCCCAGAATGTTGGCAGCGGGGCGAGCGCAAAGAGTACCCTTGCAGGCTCGCTTCGCTCACCACATGACCTATTCCCACTCTATGGGGGTGGTCTTCTGTATGCCGACTGACGGGATCCCGGCGCACAGTATACCGGCGCCGGGATCCCGACAGCCGGCATACCGACACTTATTCTCCCTCGTGGAGGTCCACGACCCCCCTGGAGGGAAAATAAAATAGTGTGGCGCGCGTAGCGCGCCACCGTGCCCGTAGCGTGGTGAGCACAGTGAGCCCGCAAGGGGCTCATTTGCGCTCGCCACACTGTCGGTAAGCCGGCGGTCGGGCTCCCGGTGCCGGTATGCTGGTCGCCGGGAGCCCGACCGCCGGCATATCGTAGTGAATCCCTCTATGGGTGTCGTGGATACCCACGAGTGGGTATAGCCCTGGTGCGCCAGGATTCCAGCTGTTGGGATTTCGGCATCGGTATCCTGAGCGCTGGGATCCCAACAGCTGGCATTTTAATGACAACCCCTTGGAACATCCATACGGACAGGGCTGGTGCAAGGTTTCTAAGGGCCCCAGGCAAAGCTTCACCCTGCTGCATACTTACCGACTTTGTGGCTGCTCTCTCAGGGAGAGAGCAGCCACGTCGGCTCAGCAGGTGGCGGGGCAGGGCAATGATGGGCAGAGGGGGCGGAAGCAGAACAGGGGTGGGACGGAGGCGTTACGGGGGCGTGGTTGGCAAGGCGCGTAATTTAAACCACACAGCCCGCTCTGTAATGCCGATATTACAGGCATTATACTGAAGGGGGCGTGGCTATGATGATGCGATTCAACAAGAATCGCGTTATCGACTGCCCGGACCGCCCACTTAACTCACTAAGTGGGCAGCTGGGCAGGGGGGGCCGCAAAAATCGTGAGACTTGCCTGCGGGAGGGTTACCCGATTTCCGGGAGCCTCCCGGCCATTCCGGGAGAGTAGGCAAGTATGCCCTGCTGCCAATGGTTCCCCAATACCCTCTTCTTAGCCCCTCACCCCCCCCCCCCCCCCTTTACTTTTTAAATATGACTACATTTATGAAGAAGAATGCGGATGGACGTGCGTGGCCTGGCCTTGCAGTGGAAGTAGGAAAGGCAATTCCAGGCCTGGTACTTGTAGCTTTAGTTACTTCATAAATACACAACTCACCGCGGTTGCTTTCATCTCTCAAGCTGACACTGATAATGGCTAAGTATAGAGCTACTAATGACAGCGTTTGGGAGTGAATCAGCTGAATGTCCTCAGGGTGACATCCATCATTGTGAGGAGAGAGCCCCCGATGACAGGGCAGTCCATTGGTAAAACGAGAAAGCAGTATACAGACACGTATACAAAGGCTTACCATACTATCCCTTTAAACCGTGACACTCATGAATTACACAGGTTCCATGACTGGCTTACCAGGGGGTTACTGGAGGGGGGTGCAGCTGGCCGGATGCTCTTTAAACTATGTTTTTTTTCCTCCTTACTTGTGCCTGGCCCACACGATGGTGCGAGTCTGTTACGAGGCACCGTGTTTGGCGCCCCTCAGATCCTCGGGGCCTGGCACAGGTGTACCTTTTGACCACTCCGTCGCCGGGCCTGATTACAACTATTACTAGAGATGTTTGTGTATCTTTTTGGCATCTGTCACGGATATCTTTTATCCATAGGTTCTCAAACTCAGTTCTTAGGACCCCAAACAATTTATGTTTTCCAGGTCTCCTCGCAGAATCACAGGTAAAATGATTAGCACCACTTTTTGATCTTTTAAAATGCGTTAGTGAGTAGTGAATACACCTGTGATCCAGCTGGAGGACCTGGAAAACGTGTTGCTGAGTACACCTGTGCACTTGCTAGGTGACCCGGGAAACATGTTATACCCCTTTTACACTCGCACTCCCGGGTCACTCCCGGGATGCATTCCTGGGACTGACCCCTTTCACACTGCACTAAGACCTGGGATCGAACCGGGACAGCCCCATTCACACTGATCCCGGGATATCCCTGCAAATGCATATGTATGTCATTAGAAATGGCCTTTTCTGGCTCACATAGATGAGGTCACACTAGTCAACAAAAGGGAGGGGTGAAGAAGAATCAACACAACATGTTTGGCGAATTATTTATTTTTATTTTTATAGGGTTTGCGGTATATATCTGGGTGTTTTGCGCTGTGTGTACTTTGTACCCCCAGCGCGGTGTTTGTACACAAAGTCCGTACACGGTACGGGACTCTGTACGCAAACGGTGTACAAAGTACGTAGGTTGCGTACAGAGTATAGCGGCCGCAGCGGCTTTCTCTTACGCTTCCTGGACGCTCCCCAGGGCTCAGAAAGATGACATCATCTTTTCTGAGCCCAAGAAAGCTCCAATCCGAGGCCTTTTAACAGTCCCGGGATAGTGAATCCCGGGACGGACCCTTTCACACTACACAGCTTCCCGGGACCAACCCTGGTCGAGACCTGGGTTGAAATCCCGGGATGCTCGTCCCGGGAAATTGACCCTGTACCCTTTCACACTGAGAAAAATCCCGGGATGATGCGCGTTCACGTGCAAAATCCCGGGATTTTCATGCGAGTGTAAAAGGGGTATTAGTGAGAAGTGGAACCTGTGCTCCTGCCAGGTAACCTGGGAAATCTGCCAGTGAGTAGTGAGTACACCTGTGCTCTGGCCATGTAACCTGGGAAACGTGCCAGTGAGTAGTGAGTACACTTGTGCTCCAGCCAGGTAACCTGGGAAACGTGCCAGTGAGTAGTGAGTACACTTGTGCTCCAGCCAGGTAACCTGGGAAACGTGCCAGTGAGTACACTTGTGCTCCAGCCAGGTAACCTTGGAAACGTGCAAGTGAGTAGTGAGTACACTTGTGCTCCAGCCAGGTAACCTGGGAAACGTGTCAGTGAGTACACTTGTGCTCCATCCAGGTAACCTGGGAAACGTGTCAGTGAGTAGTGAGTACACTTGTGCTCCAGCCAGGTAACCTGGGAAACGTGCCAGTGAGTAGAGAGTACACTTGTGCTCCAGCCAGGTAACCTGGGAAACGTGCCAGTGAGTAGTGAGTACACTTGTGCTCCAGCCAGGTAACCTGGGAAACGTGCCAGTGAGTAGTGAGTACACTTGTGCTCCAGCCAGGTAACCTTGGAAACGTGCCAGTGAGTAGTGAGCACACTTGTGCTCCAGCCAGGTAACCTGGGAAACGTGTGAGTGAGTACACTTGTGCTCCAGCCAGGTAACCTGGGAAACGTGTCAGTGAGTAGTGAGTACACTTGTGCTCCAGCCATGTAACCTGGGAAACGTGTCAGTGAGTAATGAGTACACTTGTGCTCCGGCCATGTAATCTGGGAAACGTGTCAGTGAGTAGTGAGTACACTTGTGCTCTGGCCATGTAATCTGGGAAACGTGTCAGTGAGTAGTGAGTACACTTGTGCTCCAGCCAGGTAACCTGGGAAACGTGTCAGTGAGTAGTGAGTACACTTGTGCTCCAGTCAGGTAACCTGGGAAACGTGTCAGTGAGTAGTGAGTACACTTGTGCTCTGGCCATGTAATCTGGGAAACGTGTCAGTGAGTAGTGAGTACACTTGCGCTCCAGCCAGGTAACCTGGGAAACGTGTCAGTGAGTAATGAGTACACCTGTGCTTCTGCCAGGTTACCTGGGAAATGTGTCAGTGAGTAATGAGTACACCTGTGCTCCTGCCGGGTGACCTAGGAAATGTGTCAGTGAGTAGTGAATACACCTGTGCTCCTGCTGGGTGACCTGGGAAATGTGTTAGTGAGTAGTAAGTACACCTGTGCTCCTGCTGGGTGACCTGGGAAATGAGTCAGTGACTAATGAGTACACCTGTGCTCCTACCAGGTGACCTAAGAAATGTGTCAGCGAGTAATGAATACACCTGTGCTCCTGCCGGGTGACCTGGGAAATGTGTCAGTGAGTAATGAATACACCTGTGCTCCTGCCAGGTGACCTGGGAAATGTGTCAGTGAGTAGTGAATACACCTGTGCTATTGCTGTATGACCTGGGAAATATGTCAGTGAGTAATGAGTACACCTGTGCTCCTGCCAGGTGACCTGGGAAATGTGTCAGTGAGTAATGAATACACCTGTGCTCCTGCCAGGTGACCTGGGAAATGTGTCAGTGAGTAGTGAATACACCTGTGCTATTGCTGTATGACCTGGGAAATGTGTTAGTGAGTAGTAAGTACACCTGTGCTCCTGCTGGGTGACCTGGGAAATGAGTCAGTGACTAATGAGTACACCTGTGCTCCTGCCAGGTGACCTAAGAAATGTGTCAGTGAGTAATGAATACACCTGTGCTCCTGCAAGGTGACCTGGGAAATGTGTCAGTGAGTAATGAGTACACCTGTGCTCCTGCTGAGTGACCTAGGAAATGTGTCAGTGAGTAGTGAATACACCTGTGCTATTGCTGTATGACCTGGGAAATATGTCAGTGAGTAATGAGTACACCTGTGCTCCTGCCGGGTGACCCAGGTAATGTGTCAGTGAGTACACCTGTGCTCTTGCTGGGTGACCTGGGAAATCCGTTTGGTGCTGCGGACAGTTTGAGAACCACTGTTTATATCTCACTAGTTACCAGCACGTCCACATGTCGGAACATCATAACAGTAATCACAGTGTTGGCGGCAGCACACGCCTAAACTGAGCAACAATTGAATTGCTCCGTCGGTAGTGGCGCAAAACACTTGAATCCCCCCCCCCCCCATAGAGGTGAGGAGCTGCGTTAGCCTTTTATTATACAGGATTATGCAGATAGGTTTATTTTGCTGACCTTGGATAACACGTAGAGCTGCTGCCTGGACAGAATCCTCTCTCATATACCAGGGCATGAAAAGAAACTCTTCCTGAGGACACAGATAAATGGCTGATATCACGGAACTGAGCCAGAAAGATAAACCAATGTAATTAGGAAAAGGTTATAGGGGGACATAAACAAGCCAATCAACTACATTTACAGCTGTGTCCTCATACGCCTCTCATCATAAGCCATACGGTGAGCAATACCTGGCGCAACTGCGCTGCTCCGAGAGCTCTGCCTACAACTGTAAATGAGGCCCTATATGTAGTGAGCATATTATATACGTGTAGCGTATGAACTGCTATATAATGGAAGCACCAGATTCGGCGCCAGACCAGAAAAAGACCAGTACAAAGTTTCAGGTTGATCTGTACATCATTTACTTGAAATTACAACATATACAGAATATATAATCAGGTCAATGTAATAATTTATACAGTATATCTACAAATCAGTATGATACATCAAGGTACTTTATCATGTGCATAAAAATAAAGTCAGTTTTCTAAACTTCATTCATTCGGAAGAAGTTGTTAACGGAGTGCTACGGTTCTTATTTACTAAGAACAATATTATAGGTCCGAGTGTGTGTAACTGGTTTATAAGTGCGCGGCTTCAACAGGACAGAGCGGGAGAATATTCCGTGGGAGCAATAAACACAAAAAATAACATTACATTTGTGTTTCCACACAGCAATCAGTAGTTGGTAAGCCCCAAATGTGTGTGTGTGTGACGGTGTATTCCTGTACAAACTCTATTTAGCACCAATAATATAACACAAGGGACATAAATAGGTTATCTGTGATATTCAGAATACCTGCTGACAAACACCCTCGCTTCTTCATGGATGCGGCGGCCATATTGTTGTGTGGAATAATACAGCAGCAACTCAGTGATGTCACATGATCCTAGCAAACCGCTGGGTACTCGTTCATCCCACAAAATGGCTGCATCAGCTATGTTGGATCAATTTAATGAGATGCCCAGGGGAAAAAAAAAACAGTACCTTACGGGATGTGTAGCTAATAGACATATAACTTACCGCTGCATTCTAGGCCCTGGTCAGTATAGGATTCCAAAACTTCTATTGAATATTTTAATTACCTCAGATATAATGGAGATCAGGTATGGAATTTTTCATCAGGTACATACATTCATTTTACGCTACACAAATACAATAGCTTTTGGCATCAATTAGGGTTTCAAATCACGTAAAACACGGGACGCCCTGTGCCGCCTGTGGTCGCACAGGTCTCGCTATATTCAGATTATGCAGACATAAACCCCATTATTATTTCAGTATACACATAAAACACACGTCATACTTGAAAAATAAATCTTTAATATACAATTTTATACATAATTACGCTAAAATTATTTGATTTTCCCTCAGAACAACAAAAAATCAGGACAAACTAGAACATGACGGTACACAAAGTAAACTATTTCTGTTTAATTTCAGGACCATAATCCTGATTGTAGCCTAAATCATCTATTTTGAAAAATTATGAGGGTATAGCCTATATTTAAATGTATTTGTGGTTTCCTCCATTACTCTTGGCACAAGACAACATGTGATTTGTGCGAAATTAAAGAGATGTCAGGCACGGAAATCCCCAAAAATTGGTCACATGAGATAGACGAGAACGTGTGGAAGAGAATAGTATTTTAGAGAAAAGGGCGCAACTAGGAATCCTTTGGAATCTCAAGATGGCCGCTACATGCTTCCATGCAAACAAGATGGCCGCTACACGCTTCCATGCAAACAAGACTGCCGCTACACGCTTCCATGCAAACTCAAGATGGCTGCTACACACTTTTATGCAAATACATGTTGAGTATCCCTTATCCAAAATCCCACATTTTTGGGTCCCCTACTGAGATAATGACATATATATTATATATTATGTGTGTGTGTATATATATATATTTTTTATTTTTATATAGATATATATGTAATTATCTCAGTAGGGGAACCAAAAATGTGGGATTTTGAATTTTGGATAAGGGATACTCAACCTGTACATGATTGTTGCCACAAGCTACCAAGCAAAGACAAAATGGCTGCCGTATGCTTCCATGCCAAGATGGCCTTCACATGCTTCTGTGCAAACAAGATGGACTCCACTTCCATGAAGCTCTACAAATGTCTACTTATGTTACATTATGGGGAAACAATTCCACCATTTTCTGTCCCTTCCCAATACTAACAAGTAACACAGAAATGACAGTGCAACATCATACATTTAGACCCCTCCCCTAATTTCCAATGGAGGTATATAATGCTGAAGTGGTAGAACTACAATTTATTTCTATACGTCTGCATTTCCCGGAAAATGCCACAGATTCATCAAAAACATACAGAGAATTGTTCTTTCAGGAGGAAGAAAGCTCCTGAGAGAGATTACAAGACACGTATACTTAGCAGCGAAAGGCGAAGAGGAATGGCACAGCCCTGAGAATACTGACAACACCTGGTTTCGGGGGAGGACAAAATGGCACATGCATTGCCAGCACGTACATGGTTGTAGAACCCTGGTGGTAATGCTGGGTATTGCAAGTCATGCTAGGAAGGGAGAGGTACAGGTGTCTGGATAGACCTTAATGTGACCAGAAGTGAAACCTGTAGTCACTCTCTCCAGACCTCCAGACTGCATGCAGCAATGTAGAGCTCTTAGTTCTACGAATAGCCTATAAACAAATGGACATCTCAATGTCATCACTGGTATCACTGGTCTGTATTTGGAAATCTGCTGTTTAGAGGTAGTGTGTTTATGTCCACTAAACAAACTACAATCAATTAACGGGAGCATGGAGTGTAATCTGGGAGTGCTACATGTCAGTCCCTGTAGAGTGCATGTGACAGAGGCAGCCATTTTGTTAGAGACCCATTTACTCACTAGGAAACATGCATTTCACAGACGTGTAAACTGATGCATGCTGGGTAGTGCCACAAAATGTCTGCTTACGTGGTATGTGGGAGATGGGCGATCATTACCCAGTTAAAACCACTGTGGAGTGAATGATCAGAAAACATAAAAGAGGTCAGCTCATAGAAACACAACGTACAGATAGTAGACTAAAATCAGCAGCTTCAAATACTTTAATATTGTAAATACAGTCACTGGGACAATATAATAATCGTCATTAACTGAACACATCTGATCTTTACCTCACCACAATCAGTGACCAGTAATTCTGTCAGCAAATACTATATACACACTACTGTAAATCAATGCAAGAACCCCAGCTATTTCCCTAAACCTGACATAATATGGCAGCTGCGCACTTCCATGAGGACACAAAATGGCCGCCACACACCTCCATGAAAACACAAAAAATGGCCGCCACAGAAAGCGAACAAAACTGCAGATTGACTGGTGGAATCAGCTGCTGCCACTGATAAAACTGAGGTTATAATGCAGCAGTATGAAGTACGTTTAATCAGGGAATTATGAGGTACCAAGTTCATTATTCAGAAGCTCACAGCACATGAAATGAAACGCCTCATGCCATCTGGATTAAATACACTCCTATAGGACCCTTACTGTTGCCCCAGGGTGTATAACGAATTTATGCAGATTTACTAAATAATCCAGCCTCTTGTGACAAGATACTATACAACAGTCACAGCAATAAAAGAAAACCACATATTACAGCTACAACCATAAGTGTATTCATGATCAGAGTTACAAGACATAAGAACCTCTGCTTTGTGCACCCCAATAGCTCAGTGGGGCAGCAGCAATGGAGAGCAGGGACCGGGCCTAATCTTCCCGCTCCCTTTTCCATAGCCGCGCCTCTCACAGATACACTAACTGCTAAGCCATTGCTGAAGGAGTGAGAGGCATCTGTCACAGATAACAGCCTCACACACGTGCAGGACCCCACGACACCACCGCAAACCCGTCATACATAAGAACTATGCACACCAAGCACATGTATAACCCAGACTTAAATAATAAATGGATTTATTGTTGCTAGATGCTACCTGGTGTCCGTACAATGGATGCTACGATAACACTGACAAGAGCGTCTGCTCTGAGATTACTCAGCGGGATGGAGGAAGACGAAGATGTGGGATTATTGTTTTATGCTGGGCCAGGCAAAAGAGACCACTAGCAGATCTGCTGGGATTTTTAGTTCCACAGTGGATCAAGTGCCCCTATTTGTCCTAGTGTGTAATAATTATATAATCCGCCTATTACTACTCATTTTAAAGCACTTCATGTTAAGGCCTTTAATACATAGTGTGTATAGTTAGCAGGATGATACGTTGCCTACACAAGAGACTGCGGTTTATGGCCTCTCAGGCAGAGGAAAAGTGTCAGCGGCACATTGCCGTCAGCTAATGGACTGGGCCTGATTTTCCACTTATGTTATTTACTTCTCATGTCATCAAACCACACATGGACCTAATAATCTCTGGAAGAGTTGGCCCTCTTCTGTGCAGCTGTCAGAATGCCTTCAGCAACGGCAGCCAACCTGCTGTACTACAACTCCCAGCATGCTCGCAATGGGGAGGGAGTGACAACACTGATCTGTCCGACTGTAAAACTACGCATCAGGAGAGGAACGTCCTGCCTTTGGAGGCACTGGAGAGTTCCAAGATTGGTTTTGCCTTTTTAAATGATTGCCCCTTTAAAACATTGGGCACACTGGCCGGGAACTCACCAATGCCTACAGGCCGCTGGCTAATACATTTTGCCCCAAACGCGAAACTTACACTCTAAATACCCATCACTTGCACGGGATTCTCTTCATGTCTACAAGGAACCTGTACAACCACCGCAGACCCAAACCAGCTCACACCAAGGGGTTCTGCTGCGTCCGGCTCTTATTTAAATGACCGACCGCTTTATAAAAGTAATAAATTATAGCATGTACCACTTGGAATTCATATTTAATGCATCATCCGCCAACCTACGAGCTGACACAGAAAACTACCCAACGTTCACCAACGCAGACATCTGTGCCCAGTACCAACTAATAATTCCACATTGTAAACAAAATCGGCCTCTCTTAAAAAAAAAAAAAAACCACATAAAATTGCTGACGCCGTACGAACGACTTTCCCGACCAACAGAACAATAGGAAAACGCCAATACAGATGTGTCCTCTTACATGCTTGCTGCAATCACGCTAAAAAGCCCTTGAAGTGGCCCCATGCCATGGCGGGACTTTGGAGTGCCTAGCGTCTTTTTTTGCGTTTTATTCTGTGAAAATGTGTCTTAGACGCACAGTAATGCATTAGGACGCACAAGCAGCTTCCGCTGATTAAAATGATATGCGGCATGCCTATATTCTGTGTGTGATTGCGACTGTATCTGCATCCGAAATGCCACGTTAGTGTTTTCAATGAAAACACTGTAGCATAGCATTTCGTATGCAGATACAGCAGCAGTCACAGAGAGAATATAGACATGCCGCATATCATTTTAATCAGCAGAGGCTGCTTGTGTATCCTACAACATTACATTACGTCTAAGACGCATTTTTGCTGGGGGGGGGGGGGGGGGGGGTGCAAAAAAAGATGATCAGCGCTACAGAGTCACACAGCACTCACACGTGGTGTAACGCGACTTGTAGTGCACGGAGCAAAGCTGTAGGAGGACACATCTGTAAACACTAGATAAATGGACGCGACTTCTTGCTGACATTTCCAGGGGGCGCCACACACACTCAGATTGCCAAGTAATGAAGGCAGCGCCCACATCAGGCGTTAACTCAGCCTCTCCAATTTCTCAAGCTCTCTAATTCAATCAACACAGATGACAGAATAAAAATAATCCTTTGAAGCTCTTCAGAGGATTGAAGACCATTTCAGGAATAATGAATTAGGAAGTGGTGCCTGGAAGTCTCTGGGCAGACGTGTTTTCCCATAATAGAGTTAGGGTAGGCCGAGACGACGGGTGGGACAGAACAAACGTCACGTAGCAGTGTGCATCTGTCCGACGCACTACACACTACAGCCTGGAAGCACCGTATCCTATTAATCGTAACAGCCAGGACATTCTAATTTAGGACGTCAGTGGGTAACTGGCCTTAGACTAATTGCATGGAAATGAGAACAAAAATGTGTAAAAGTCACTTTGTAGACGGGACACATACAACCCCAATTTTCACATTAATATTCTTTCACCCAACAGATTACTTTAGACACTCAGTGCAGGCGGCAATCCAAAGGACAGAAAATAAAGAGAATTATTCAATAAATACAAAATCTTCATTATTTTAAAATCAAGGGTCGGACGGACCGACCTGTTAGTCCCCTTATAGATTACGTTTGCTCAGCATGATACAAAGGGGGTGTAAGCCAATTCATTGTCTGCCACAGGACTGCAAGGACATTCTATGATTTGGTGCAACCTGTCTCTCTTGCTGGCTGGGGCTTGTAGTTCCATGAGAACCGGAGCGCAACTTCGGGAGTAAAACATCACTTTTCTAGTGATTGACAAAAATGACAGAATACAATAAAACAGTCTGAAGACCCTGGAGAATGAGTGCGGCATCACCAGGAACCCCTGTCACTGGTTCCCCTAGTATTTAGTGCAATAGCTTGTAATGTAATAATTCAGGAGTATCCTACAGACGGATAACAGGTGTCCGGGTACATTCCTGTCATCTCAGATTCCCGATTTCAGGCAAATGTTTTTAAAGGAAAGTGCTGCGTTACTTATGACCGCGTTTAAGCGGTGTTAGGAGTACGTTCCAGGCGGTAATCTACATTCTGGCTTGGTCAGTCGATCGATTTCCGTTCCGAGGGTCTGCAGATTCTCCTGTAGAGCAAACAGATTAATATCTCATCACAGACCTTACAACGAGGGTGGAAATCACACATCAGTTATACGTTTCATTCCCTTGGCCCGGTATATGTCACATTGGTATGGTTTAACTGTGTAAATGTCACGTCACTCCCCACCATTAGCGGGAGCAGCCAGGACTTCATATCTGCTTAAACACATGAAGATCATTTTTGGCTCCAAGGTTCCAGGTCTTTATGGAACAAACCAGGAACTTCGTGCTGACTGTTTCTATGACGACACAATACATGGTGACCCGAGGGCACATAACCCCTCCATATAACCAGAGGAATAATTAGCAATTTCATGATGCATTACACTGGCATTTTCTGGATATACCAGAGCGCTGCTGCACACACAGGGACTGATCTGTACTCTGCTAACGGGGTTTAAAGAGAGCGCAGAATGGAGTTTGGTCTAGAAAGACGGTAAAACAAATCTAGCATCCATATTGTACGGAAATTAAAATTCCTTTTGGCATTGTACAGGAGCTCTTTATTTTACACAGGGATCAGTGAAGGACAGTGTTCGGGTGACAGAGGTGAAGCAGCCATGCCTTTTGACCACTTATTCAGCACAAAACACTTTTATAAAACAAGTATTTTCCAGGGCATTGTGGTTACCTAGCTTTCCATAGTCGTAACTTTGATGTACTATCGGGACAGCATGAATGCACTTGAGAAGGGGGCATGGTCACACTACAGGGGGATATGGAAAGGTCCCCCCCAGGGAGTGCTACCAAACCACAGACACCCCATCACCAGTGGGGGTGTGGTTCATCAAATCGACAGTGTCTAGGTCGACAATGTTTAGGTCGACCACTATAGGTCGAAAGTCACTAGGTCGACATGGATGGAAGGTCGACAGGGTTTCTAGGTCGACATGTGCTAGGTCGACAGGTCTAAAGGTCGACATGAGGATTTTTATTTTTTTTTGTGTCGTTTTCTTCGTAGAGTGACCGGGATCCCAAATTAGTGCACCGCGTCCCCTCGTATGGCTCGCTTCGCTCGCCATGCTTCGGGCATGGTGCCTTCGCTCCGCTACCGCTTCGCTCGGCACACTTTACCGTTCCAATCATAGTCCATGTGGATCGTTAAGTATGGAAAAAAATAAAAATAAAAAAAATAAGAATTTACTCACCGGTAATTCTATTTCTCGTAGTCCGTAGTGGATGCTGGGTACTCCGTAAGGACCATGGGGAATAGACGGGCTCCGCAGGAGACTGGGCACTCTTAAAAGAAAGATTAGGTACTATATCTGGTGTGCACTGGCTCCTCCCTCTATGCCCCTCCTCCAGACCTCAGTTAGGGAAACTGTGCCCGGAAGAGCTGACATTACTAGGAAAGGATTAGGAATCCAGGGTAAGACTCATACCAGCCACACCAATCACACCGTACAACTTGTGATAACATACCCAGTTAACAGTATGAACAACAACTGAGCCTCATTCAACAGATGGCTCATAACAATAACCCTATAGTTAAGCAATAACTATATACATGTATTGCAGAAAGTCCGCACTTGGGACGGGCTCCCAGCATCCACTACGGACTACGAGAAATAGAATTACCGGTGAGTAAATTCTTATTTTCTCTGACGTCCTAGTGGATGCTGGGTACTCCGTAAGGACCATGGGGATTATACCAAAGCTCCCAAACGGGCGGGAGAGTGCGGATGACTCTGCAGCACCGAATGAGCAAACTCAAGGTCCTCCTCAGCCAGGGTATCAAACTTGTAGAATTTTGTTAAAGTGTTTAATCCCGACCAAGTAGCAGCTCGGCAAAGTTGTAAAGCCAAGACCCCTCGGGCAGCCGCCCAAGAAGAGCCCACCTTCCTCGTGGAATGGGCTTTTACAGATTTAGGATGCGGCAGTCCAGCCGCAGAATGTGCAAGTTGAATCGTGCTACAGATCCAGCGAGCAATAGTCTGCTTTGAAGCAGGAGCACCCAGCTTGTTGGGTGCATGCAGGATAAACAGAGAGTCAGTTTTCCTGACTCTAGCCGTCCTGGAAACATAGATTTTCAGGGCCCGGACTACGTCCAGCAACTTGGAATCCTCCAAGTCCCGAGTAGCCGCAGGCACCACAATAGGTTGGTTCAAATGAAACGCTGATACCACCTTAGGGAGAAATTGGGGACGAGTCCTCAATTCTGCCCTGTCCATATGGAAAATCAGATATGGGCTTTTACAGGACAAAGCCGCCAATTCTGACACACGCCTAGCTGAGGCCAAGGCCAACAGCATGACTACCTTCCACGTGAGATACTTCAACTCCACGGTCTGAAGTAGCTCAAACCAATGTGATTTTAGGAAATCCAACACAACGTTGAGATCCCAAGGTGCCACTGGAGGCACAAAAGGGGGCTGAATACGCAGCACTCCCTTAACAAACGTCTGAACTTCAGGCAGTGACGTCAGTTCTTTTTGAAAGAAAATAGACAGGGCCGAAATCTGGACTTTAATGGATCCCAATTTTAGGCCCATAGTTACTCCTGACTGTAGGAAGTGCAGAAATCGACCCAGCTGAAATTCCTCTGTTGGGGCCTTCCTGGCCTCACACCAAGCAAAATATTTTCGCCATATGCGGTGATAATGTTTTGCTGTCACATCTTTCCTAGCTTTAATCAGCGTAGGAATGACTTCATCCGGAATACTCTTTTCAATTAGAATCTGGCGTTCAACCGCCATGCCGTCAAACGCAGCCGCGGTAAGTCTTGGAACAGACAGGGCCCCTGCTGTAGCAGGTCCTGTCGGAGCGGCAGAAGCCAAGGGTCCTCTGAGATCATTTCTTGTAGTTCCGGGTACCAAGTTCTTCTTGGCCAATCCGGAACGATGAGTATAGTTCTTACTCCTCCCTTTCTTATTATCCTCAGTACCTTTGGTATGAGAGGAAGAGGAGGGAACACATAAACCGACTGGTACACCCACGGTGTCACTAGAGCGTCCACAGCTATCGCCTGAGGGTCCCTTGACCTGGCGCAATATCTTTTTAGCTTTTTGTTGAGGCGGGACGCCATCATGTCCACCTGTGGCCTTTCCCAACAATTTACAATCAGCTTGAAGACTTCTGGATGAAGTCCCCACTCTCCCGGGTGGAGGTCGTGCCTGCTGAGTTAGTCTGCTTCCCAGTTGTCCACTCCCGGAATGAACACTGCTGACAGTGCTAGCACGTGATTCTCCGCCCATCGAAGAATCCTTGTGGCTTCTTCCATCGCCATCCTGCTTCTTGTGCCGCCCTGTCGGTTTACATGGGCGACCGCCGTGATGTTGTCTGACTGAATCAGCATCGGCTGGTTTTGAAGCAGGGTTACTGCTTGACTCAGGGCATTGTAAATGGCCCTTAGTTCCAGAATATTTATGTGTAGGGAAGTCTCCTGACTTGACCACTGTCCTTGGAAGTTTCTTCCCTGAGTGACTGCCCCCCAACCTCGGAGGCTTGCATCCGTGGTCACCAGGACCCAGTCCTGAATGCCGAAGCTGCGGCCCTCGAGAAGATGAGCACTCTGCAGCCACCACAGCAGAGACACCCTGGCCCTCGGGGACAGGGTGATCAACCGATGCATCTGAAGATGCGATCCGGACCACTTGTCTAACAGATCCCACTGAAGATCCTTGCATGGAACCTGCCGAAGGGAATTGCTTCGTAAGAAGCTACCATCTTTCCCAGGACTCGCGTGCAGTGATGCACAGACACCTGTTTTGGTTTCAGGAGGTCCCTGACCAGAGATGACAATTTCTGGGCCTTCTCCTCCGGGAGAAACACCTTCTTCTGTTCTGTGTCCAGAATCATGCCCAAGAACAGCAGACGCGTCGTAGGAATCAGCTGCGACTTTGGGATATTCAGAATCCAGCCGTGCTGTTGTAGCACTTCCCGAGATAGTGCTACTCCGACTAACAACTGCTCCTTGGACCTCGCCTTTATAAGGAGATCGTCCAAGTATGGGATAATTATAACTCCCTTCTTTCGAAGGAGTATCATCATTTCGGCCATTACCTTGGTAAATACCCTCGGTGCCGTGGACAGACCAAATGGCAACGTCTGGAATTGGTAATGACAGTCCTATACCACAAACCTGAGGTACTCCTGGTGAGGGGGGTAAATGGGGACATGTAGGTAAGCATCCTTGATGTCCAGTGACACCATAAAATCCCCCTCTTCCAGGCTTGCAATAACCGCCCTGAGCGATTCCATTTTGAACTTGAACTTCCTTATATAAGTGTTCAAGGATTTCAAATTTAGAATGGGTCTCACCGAACCGTCTGGTTTCGGTACCACAAACATTGCGGAATAGTAACCCCGTCCCTGTTGAAGGAGGGGAACTTTGATTATCCCCTGCTGAAGGTACAGCTTGTGAATTGCCGCCAGTACTACCTCCCTTTCCTTGGGAGCAGCTGGCAAGGCTGATTTGAGGTAACGGCGAGGGGGAGACGCCTCGAACTCCAGCTTGTATCCCTGAGATACCACTTGTAGAACCCAGAGATCCACCTGTGAGCGAACCCACTGGTCGCTGAAGTTCCGGAGACGCGCCCCCACCGCACCTGGCTCCACTTGTGGAGCCCCAGCGTCATGCGGTGGACTTAGTGGAAGCAGGGGAGGATTTTTGTTCCTGGGAACTGGCTGTCTGGTGCAGCTTTTTCCCTCTACCCCTGCCTCTGGGCAGAAAGGACACGCCTCTGACCCGCTTGCCTTTCTCAGGCCGAAAGGACTGTACTTGATAATACGGTGCTTTCTTAGGCTGTGAGGGAACCTGAGGTAAAAAAGTCGACTTCCCAGCTGTTGCTGTGGATACGAGGTCCGAGAGACCGTCCCAAACAATTCCTCACCCTTATAAGGCAAAACCTCCATGTGCCTTTTAGAATCAGCATCACCTGTCCATTGCAGAGTCCATAATACCCTCCTGGCAGAAATGGACATTGCATTAATTCTAGATGCCAGCCGGCAAATGTCCCTCTGTGCATCCCTCATATATAAGACGACGTCTTTAATATGCTCTATGGTTAGCAAAATAGTATCCCTGTCAAGGGAATCAATGTTATCTGACAGGGAATCAGACCAAGCAGCTGCAGCACTACACATCCATGCCGAAGCAATTGCAGGTTTCAGTATAGTACCTGAGTGTGTATATACAGACTTCAGGATAGCCTCCTGCTTTCTATCTGCAGGCTCCTTTAAGGCGGCCGTATCCTGAGACGGCAGTGCCACCTTTTTTGATAAGCGTGTGAGCGCCTTGTCCACCCTAGGGGATGTTTCCCAACGTAGCCTGTCCGTTGGCGGGAAAGGGTACGCCATCAGTAACCTCTTAGAAATCACTAATTTCTTATCTGGGGAACACCACGCTTCTTCACATAATTCATTTAACTCATCAGATGGGGGAAAAGTCACTGGCTGCTTTTTCTCCCCAAACATAATACCCTTTTTAGTGGTAACCGGGTTAATGTCAGAAATGTGCAACACATTTTTCATTGCCGTAATCATGCATCGGATGGCCCTTGTGGACTGTACATTTGTCTCATCCTCGTCTACACTGGAGTCAGACTCCGTGTCGACATCTGTGTCTGCCATCTGAGGTAGCGGGCGTTTTTGAGCCCCTGATGGCCTCTGAGATGCCTGGGCAGGCGCGGGCTGAGATGCCGGCTGTCCCAAAGCTGCGTCATCGAACCTTTTATGCAAGGAGTTGACACTGTCGGTTAATACCTTCCACATATCCATCCACTCTGGTGTCGGCCCCGCAGGGGGCGACATCACACTTATCGGCACCTGCTCCGCCTCCACGTAAGCATCCTCCTCAAACATGTCGACACAGCCGTACCGACACCGCACACACACACAGGGAATGCTCTGACTGAGGACAGGACCCCACAAAGTCCTTTGGGGAGACAGAGAGGGAGTATGCCAGCACACACCAGAGCGCTATATAACAGAGGGATTTACACTAACAGAAAGTGAATTTTCCCCCAATAGCTGCTTATATCACCTTTTGCGCCTAAATTTATGTGCCCCCCCTCTCTTTTTTACCCTTCTCGTAGTGTATACTGCAGGGGAGAGACTGGGGAGCGTCCTTCCAGCGGAGCTGTGAAGAGAAAATGGCGCTGGCTGTGCTGAGGAAGATAGCCCCGCCCCTTCAGCGGCGGGCTTCTCCCGCTTTTTTAATAATATTTATGGCGGGGGATTAGGCACATATACAGTTTATAACTGTATTATGTGCATTTTGCCAAAAAGGTATACATATTGCAGCCCAGGGCGCCCCCCCCCCCCCAGCGCCCTGCACCCACCAGTGACCGGAGCGTGTGGTGTGCTGTGGGAGCAATGGCGCACAGCTGCAGTGCTGTGCGCTACCTTATTGAAGACTGGAGTCTTCAGCCGCCGATTTTCTCCTGGTTCTTCCGTCTTCTGGCTCTGCAAGGGGGACGGCGGCGCGGCTCCGGGAACTGACGATCGAGGTCGGGCCCTGTGTTCGATCCCTCTGGAGCTAATGGTGTCCAGTAGCCTTAGAAGCACAAGCTAGCTGCAAGCAGGTAGGTTTGCTTCTCTCCCCTCAGTCCCTCGTAGCAGTGAGTCTGTTGCCAGCAGATCTCACTGAAAATAAAAAACCTAACAAATACTTTCTTTTCTAGTAAGCTCAGGAGAGCCCACTAGGTGCATCCAGCTCTGGCCGGGCACAGATTCTAACTGAGGTCTGGAGGAGGGGCATAGAGGGAGGAGCCAGTGCACACCAGATATAGTACCTAATCTTTCTTTTAAGAGTGCACTGCGGAGCCCGTCTATTCCCCATGGTCCTTACGGAGTACCCAGCATCCACTAGGACGTCAGAGAAAAAAAGTGAAAAACTCATGTCGACCTTTAGACCTGTCGACCTAGCACATGTCGACCCAGAAACCCTTTCGACCCTTCCATCCATGTCGACCTAGTGACTGTCGACCTATAGTGGTCGACCTAAACATTGTCGACCTAGACACTGTCGATCTTCAGACCGGATCCCCACCAGTGGCTCCCGTAAAGCCAGCAATTCAATACTGCATACTGGTTTCTGGTCTATACAGACGACACCTTTCTACTGGCCAATAATAGCGACAACCGCCTCATACCGAGACAGCTGAGAGGTATGCCGTAGCTGTAGAGAGCTCCACCGGTACCGTCAGTCAAATATCACTTTATTCTACGTATGTGTGGTGCTTACACAACCCCGTCTCACACCCGATGAACGCACTTGTGTAACCGTTACTGCAGATTCTCACCTTGAGAGTTATATTTTTCAGCAAAGTGTCTTCCAGGACCTCCTGCAGCTTCCTGTTAATGGTCAGCGACAGGTCCAGCGTGAGAGCACTGTCCGCCGGATGGGAGGTGTACAGAGAAGCCATTATCCCGCCACGTTTGCTCAAATTAGCTTTGTTGAAGTCTGAGGCTTCTGATGAGAGAGTCCCGGCCTCCTCGCGTAACACATAACTCTGTATAATTCTGCAAGAACAACATCAGTGAGTAGGAAGTACCTGGACATTGGTGGAACAGAGACGGCAGCGGACAGCTCAGTACATAGCGGAGGTCCTGCAGGCCTATAACCTGATACATGGAGCCTCCTCATTCCATGTAAGTCGGAGACGGAACAACTCAAATGCTCTAGATAAACACCCAACACGTACTATCCTAACACCGTCTCTTCTGCTGTACGAGACTGGTGACTTTAGCTGTATTTTCTACTATCCCATATAATAATTTATTATACTATATTCAGGCTAACACTGATGTTGATTCCATGTGCTGAACACCCAAGTGTATCACTGTTGTTTAGGATAAGGACAAAACTCAATCAAAATAGTCGCTCAATAAGATAAAGTTTATTTACAATTCTGGTTACAGCCGACATGATTCGTAAAGCATAGCTAGTCCCTGCCCCAGTGAGCTTACAATCTGTTCTTTGGTATTGATAAAAGACAGTTTGCAGCAGAGCTCTGGATTGACATGATCACAGAGTTAATGAATGACATTTTAAATACTTGTTTAACGGATATAGCCCATTGCTGCATAAACTAAACCAATTTATTCTCAGAGGTTACAGCCGCACCAGCCCTAGTAAAAGATGTAACTAAGGTGCCCCTATGCCTATCGTGAGCTCCGACCTTACAGAAGGGGTGGGGACCATTTGCAAAAAGCAAGAGGTACAGTTGCAGTGTAGCGGTGAAGGCGTGGGTACAATTGCAGTGTAGCGGTGAAGGCGTGGGTACAGTTGCAGTGTAGTGGTGAAGGCGTGGGCACAGTTGCAGTGTAGTGGTGAAGGCGTGGGCACAGTTGCAGTGTAGTGGTGAAGGCGTGGTACAGTTGCAGTGTAGTGGTGAAGGCGTGGGTACAGTTGCAGTGTAGCGGTGAAGGCGTGGGTACAGTTGCAGTGTAGCGGTGAAGGCGTGGGTACAGTTGCAGTGTAGCGGTGAAGGCGTGGGTACAGTTGCAGTGTAGTGGTGAAGGCGTAGCGGTGAAGGTGTGGGTACAGTTGCAGTGTAGTGGTGAAGGCGTGGGTACAGTTGCAGTGTAGCGGTGAAGGCGTGGGTACAGTTGCAGTGTAGCGTTGAAGGCGTGGTACAGTTGCAGTGTAGCGGTGAAGGCGTGGTACAGTTGCAGTGTAGCGGTGAAGGCGTGGGTACAGTTGCAGTGTAGCGGTGAAGGCGTGGTACAGTTGCAGTGTAGCGGTGAAGGCGTGGTACAGTTGCAGTGTAGCGGTGAAGGCGTGGTACAGTTGCAGTGTAGTGGTGAAGGCGTGGTACAGTTGCAGTGTAGCGTTGAAGGCGTGGTACAGTTGCAGTGTAGCGGTGAAGGCGTGGGTACAGTTGCAGTGTAGCGTTGAAGGCGTGGTACAGTTGCAGTGTAGCGTTGAAGGCGTGGTACAGTTGCAGTGTAGCGGTGAAGGCGTGGGTACAGTTGCAGTGTAGCGACAGTTGCAGTGTAGCGGTGAAGGCGTGGGTACAGTTGCAGTGTAGCGGTGAAGGCGTGGGTACAGTTGCAATGTAGCGGTGAAGGCGTGGGTACAGTTGCAGTGTAGCGGTGAAGGCGTGGGTACAGTTGCAGTGTAGCGGTGAAGGCGTGGGTACAGTTGCAGTGTAGCGGTGAAGGCGTGGGTACAGTTGCAGTGTAGCGGTGAAGGCGTGGGTACAGTTGCAGTGTAGCGGTGAAGGCGTGGGTACAGTTGCAGTGTAGCGGTGAAGGCGTGGGTACAGTTGCAGTGTAGCGGTGAAGGCGTGGGTACAGTTGCAGTGTAGCGGTGAAGGCGTGGGTACAGTTGCAGTGTAGCGGTGAAGGCGTGGGTACAGTTGCAGTGTAGCGGTGAAGGCGTGGGTACAGTTGCAGTGTAGCGGTGAAGGCGTGGGTACAGTTGCAGTGTAGCGGTGAAGGCGTGGGTACAGTTGCAGTGTAGCGGTGAAGGCGTGGGTTACAGTTGCAGTGTAGCGGTGAAGGCGTGGGTACAGTTGCAGTGTAGCGGTGTTAGACAGTAGAAAAGGTCAACAGAGTCCAAAGGTGGACGGGGTCAAGAAGTTGACATAAAAATGGTCGACATAAAAAAAGTAGACATTTTTTTTTTTTTTTTGCTTTGTTGTGGTTTGTGTGGATAGTTTTGTCATCTGGGACCCCAATTGTAGAAAGGAATACGCTCGCCGCGCTTCGGGCTCAGTGACTTGCTGCGCTCGCCACAAGGTTTATAACCAACTCTATGCCAACATGGATAGAGAAGGAATGAAAAAGTCCAAAAACATGTTTAAAAAAAACCCGGTGTCTACCTTTTTTTTTTTTGTGTCGACCATTTTCATGTTGACATTTTGACCCTATCGACATTTTGTACTATTTACCTTTTTTCATGTCGACCTTATGACCCTGTCAACCTAATGTTTGTCTAATATATGGTGTCTATATACTGACTGTCTAACTAGACACTGTCTATCAATCTATCATCCGGATACTGTGGGTATAGTAGCAGTGTAGTGGTGAAGGCGTGGGTACAGTAGCAGTGAAGGCGTGGGTACAGTAGCAGTGAAGGCGTGGGTAGAGTAGCAGTGGAGGCCTAGGTACAGTAGCAGTGGAGGCGTGGGTACAGTAGCAGTGAAGGCGTGGGTACAGTAGCAGTGAAGGCGTGGGTACAGTAGCAGTGAAGGCGTGGGTGCAGTAGCAGTGGAGGCGTGGGTGCAGTAGCAGTGGAGGCGTGGGTGCAGTAGCAGTGGAGGCGTGGGTGCAGTAGCAGTGGAGGCGTGGGTGCAGTAGCAGTGGAGGCGTCGGTGCAGTAGCAGTGGAGGCGTAGGTACAGTAGCAGTGGAGGCGTAGGTACAGTAGCAGTGGAGGTGTAGGTACAGTAGCAGTGCAGGCCTAGGTAGAGTAGCAGTGTAGTGGTGAAGGCGTGGGTACAGTAGCAGTGAAGGTATAGGTACAGTAGCAGTGTATCAGTGAAGGCATGGGTGCAGTAGCATTGGATACTGAGGTACAGTAGCAGTATAGTCGTGGGTACAGTAGAGGTGTAACGGTGGGAGCGTGGGTACAGTAGCATTGTAGTGGTGAAGGCATGGGTACAGTAGCATTGGAGACGGAAATACAGTAGCAGTATAGTCGTGGGTACAGTATAGGTGTAGCGGTGGCGGCATAGGTACAGTAGCAGTGTAGCGGCAAAGGCATGGGTACAGTAGCAGTGGAGGTCTAGGTACAGTAGCAGAGTAGTGGTGAAGGCATGGGTACAATAGCAGTGGAGGTCTAGGTACAGTAGCAGAGTAGTGGTGAAGGCATGGGTACAGTAGCAGTGGAGGTCTAGGTACAGTAGCAGAGTAGTGGTGAAGGCATGGGTACAGTAGCAGTGGAGGTCTAGGTACAGTAGCAGAGTAGTGGTGAAGGCATGGGTACAGTAGCAGTGGAGGTCTAGGTACAGTAGCAGAGTAGTGGTGAAGGCATGGGTACAGTAGCAGTGGAGGTCTAGGTACAGTAGCAGTGTAGGCGCTGGTAATTTGAAACATAGAAAATTTGTATCTGTACAGTAGCAGTATAGGCATGGGTACAGTAGCAGTGTAGTGATGAAGGTGTAGGTACAGTAGCAGTGTAGCAATGGAGGTGTAGGTACAGTAGCAGTGTAACAGTGAAGGCATGGGTACAGTATCTGTGGTGGCCTAGGTACAGCAGCAGTGTAGTTGTAGGTACAGTAGCAGTGTAGTTGTAGGTACAGTAGCAGTGTAGCTGTAGGTACAGTAGCAGTGTAGTTGTAGGTACAGTAGCAGTATAACGGTGAGGGCATAGATACAGTAGCAGTGGAGTGGTGAAGGCGTGGGTACAGTAGCAGTGGAGGTTTAGGTACAGTAGCAGTGTAGTGGTGAAGGCGTAGGTACAGTAGCAGTGTAGGTTTAGGCACAGTAGCAGTGTAGTGGTGAAGATGTGGGTACAGTAGCAGTGGAGGTTTAGGTACAGTAGCAGTGTAGTGGTGAAGGCGTAGGTACAGTAGCAGTGTAGGTTTAGGTACAGCAGCAGTGTAGTGGTGAAGATGTGGGTACAGTAGCAGTGGAGGTTTAGGTACAGTAGCAGTGTAGTGGTGAAGGCGTAGGTACAGTAGCAGTGTAGGTTTAGGTACAGCAGCAGTGTAGTGGTGAGAACGTGGGTACAGTAGCAGTGGAGGTTTAGGTACAGTAGCAGTGTAGGCGTGGGTGAAGGCGTGGGTACAGTAGCATTGGAGGCGTGGGTACAGTAGCAGTGGAGGCGTGGGTACAGTAGCAGTGGAGCAGTGGAGGTGTGGGTACAGTAGCAGTGGAGGTCTAGGTACAGTAGCAGTGTAGAAGTGTAGGTAGAGTAGCAGTGTAGTGGTGAAGGCGTGGGTACAGTAGCAGTGGAGGCGTGGGTACAGTAGCAGTGGAGGCGTGGGTACAGTAGCAGTGTAGCAGTGGAGGTGTAGGTACAGTAGCAGTGTAGTGGTGAAGGCGTGGGTGCAGTAGCAGTGGAGGTGTGGGTACAGTAGCAGTGTAGCAGTGGAGGTGTGGGTACAGTAGCAGTGGAGGTGTAGGTACAGTAGCAGTGTAGAAGTGTAGGTAGAGTAGCAGTGTAGTGGTGAAGGCGTGGGTACAGTAGCAGTGGAGGCGTGGGTACAGTAGCAGTGGAGGTGTGGGTACAGTAGCAGTGTAGCAGTGGAGGTGTGGGTACAGTAGCAGTGGAGGTCTAGGTACAGTAGCAGTGTAGAAGTGTAGGTAGAGTAGCAGTGTAGTGGTGAAGGCGTGTGTACAGTAGCAGTGGAGGCGTGGGTACAGTAGCAGTGGAGGTGTAGGTACAGTAGCAGTGTAGTGGAGAAGGCGTGGGTGCAGTAGCAGTGGAGGTGTGGGTACAGTAGCAGTGTAGCAGTGGAGGTGTAGGTACAGTAGCAGTGTAGCAGTGGAGGTGTGGGTACAGTAGCAGTGGAGGTGTGGGTACAGTAGCAGTGTAGCAGTGGAGGTGTGGGTACAGTAGCAGTGGAGGTGTAGGTACAGTAGCAGTGTAGAAGTGTAGGTAGAGTAGCAGTGTAGTGGTGAAGGCGTGGGTACAGTAGCAGTGGAGGCGTGGGTACAGTAGCAGTGTAGCAGTGGAGGTGTGGGTACAGTAGCAGTGGAGGTCTAGGTACAGTAGCAGTGTAGAAGTGTAGGTAGAGTAGCAGTGTAGTGGTGAAGGCGTGGGTACAGTAGCAGTGGAGGCGTGGGTACAGTAGCAGTGGAGGTGTAGGTACAGTAGCAGTGTAGAAGTGTAGATAGAGTAGCAGTGTAGTGGTGAAGGCGTGGGTGCAGTAGCAGTGGAGGTATGGGTACAGTAGCAGTGTAGCAGTGGAGGTGTAGGTACAGTAGCAGTGGAGGTGTAGGTACAGTAGCAGTGTAGAAGTGTAGGTAGAGTAGCAGTGTAGTGGTGAAGGCGTGGGTACAGTAGCAGTGGAGGCGTGGGTACAGTAGCAGTGTAGCAGTGGAGGTGTAGGTACAGTAGCAGTGTAGAAGTGTAGGTAGAGTAGCAGTGTAGTGGTGAAGGCGTGGGTACAGTAGCAGTGGAGGCGTGGGTACAGTAGCAGTGTAGCAGTGGAGGTGTAGGTACAGTAGCAGTGTAGAAGTGTAGGTAGAGTAGCAGTGTAGTGGTGAAGGCGTGGGTACAGTAGCAGTGGAGGCGTGGGTACAGTAGTAGTGGAGGTCTAGGTACAGTAGCAGTGTAGAAGTGTAGGTAGAGTAGCAGTGTAGTGGTGAAGGCGTGGGTACAGTAGCATTGGAGGCGTGGGTACAGTAGCAGCGGAGGTATGGGTACAGTAGCAGTGTAGAAGTGTAGGTAGAGTAGCAGTGTAGTGGTTAAGGCATGGGTACAGTAGCAGTGGAGGTGTGGGTACAGTAGCAGTGTAGCAGTGGAGGTGTAGGTACAGTAGCAGTGTAGAAGTGTAGGTAGAGTAGCAGTGTAGTGGAGAAGGCGTGGGTGCAGTAGCAGTGGAGGTGTGGGTACAGTAGCAGTGTAGCAGTGGAGGTGTAGGTACAGTAGCAGTGGAGGTCTAGGTACAGTAGCAGTGTAGAAGTGTAGGTAGAGTAGCAGTGTAGTGGAGAAGGCGTGGGTGCAGTAGCAGTGGAGGTGTGGGTACAGTAGCAGTGTAGCAGTGGAGGTGTAGGTACAGTAGCAGTGGAGGTCTAGGTACAGTAGCAGTGTAGAAGTGTAGGTAGAGTAGCAGTGTAGTGGTGAAGGCGTGGGTACAGTAGCAGTGGAGGCGTGGGTACAGTAGCAGTGGAGGCGTGGGTACAGTAGCAGTGGAGGCGTGGGTACAGTAGCAGTGTAGTGGTGAAGGCGTGGGTGCAGTAGCAGTGGAGGCGTGGGTACAGTAGCAGTGTAGCAGTGGAGGTGTAGGTACAGTAGCAGTGGAGGTCTAGGTACAGTAGCAGTGTAGAAGTGTAGGTAGAGTAGCAGTGTAGTGGTGAAGGCGTGGGTACAGTAGCAGTGGAGGTGTGGGTACAGTAGCAGTGGAGGTCTAGGTACAGTAGCAGTGTAGAAGTGTAGGTAGAGTAGCAGTGTAGTGGTGAAGGCGTGGGTGCAGTAGCAGTGGAGGTATGGGTACAGTAGCAGTGTAGCAGTGGAGGTGTAGGTACAGTAGCAGTGTAGAAGTGTAGGTAGAGTAGCAGTGTAGTGGTGAAGGCGTGGGTACAGTAGCAGTGGAGGCGTGGGTACAGTAGCAATGTAGCAGTGGAGGTGTAGGTACAGTAGCAGTGTAGAAGTGTAGGTAGAGTAGCAGTGTAGTGGTGAAGGCGTGGGTACAGTAGCATTGGAGGCGTGGGTACAGTAGCAGTGGAGGTATGGGTACAGTAGCAGTGTAGAAGTGTAGGTAGAGTAGCAGTGTAGTGGTGAAGGCGTGGGTACAGTAGCAGTGGAGGTGTGGGTACAGTAGCAGTGTAGCAGTGGAGGTGTAGGTACAGTAGCAGTGTAGAAGTGTAGGTAGAGTAGCAGTGTAGTGGAGAAGGCGTGGGTGCAGTAGCAGTGGAGGTGTGGGTACAGTAGCAGTGTAGCAGTGGAGGTGTAGGTACAGTAGCAGTGGAGGTCTAGGTACAGTAGCAGTGTAGAAGTGTAGGTAGAGTAGCAGTGTAGTGGTGAAGGCGTGGGTACAGTAGCAGTGGAGGCGTGGGTACAGTAGCAGTGGAGGCGTGGGTACAGTAGCAGTGTAGTGGTGAAGGCGTGGGTGCAGTAGCAGTGGAGGTGTGGGTACAGTAGCAGTGGAGGTGTAGGTACAGTAGCAGTGTAGTGGTGAAGGCGTGGGTGCAGTAGCAGTGGAGGTGTGGGTACAGTAGCAGTGGAGGTGTAGGTACAGTAGCAGTGGAGGTGTAGGTACAGTAGCAGTGGAGGTGTAGGTACAGTAGCAGTGTAGAAGTGTAGGTAGAGTAGCAGTGTAGTGGTGAAGGCGTGGGTGCAGTAGCAGTGGAGGCGTGGGTACAGTAGCAGTGGAGGTGTAGGTACAGTAGCAGTGTAGAAGTGTAGGTAGAGTAGCAGTGTAGTGGTGAAGGCGTGGGTGCAGTAGCAGTGGAGGCGTGGGTACAGTAGCAGTGTAGCAGTGGAGGCGTGGGTACAGTAGCAGTGGAGGCGTGGGTACAGTAGCAGTGGAGGTCTAGGTACAGTAGCAGTGTAGAAGTGTAGATAGAGTAGCAGTGTAGTGGTGAAGGCGTGGGTACAGTAGCAGTGGAGGCGTGGGTACAGTAGCAGTGGAGGTGTAGGTACAGTAGCAGTGTAGAAGTGTAGATAGAGTAGCAGTGTAGTGGTGAGGGCGTGGGTACAGTAGCAGTGGAGGCGTGGGTACAGTAGCAGTGGAGGTGTAGGTACAGTAGCAGTGTAGTGGTGAAGGCGTGGGTGCAGTAGCAGTGGAGGTGTGGGTACAGTAGCAGTGTAGTGGTGAAGGCGTGGGTACAGTAGCAGTGGAGGTCTAGGTACAGTAGCAGTGTAGAAGTGTAGGTAGAGTAGCAGTGTAGTGGTGAAGGCGTGGGTGCAGTAGCAGTGGAGGCGTGGGTACAGTAGCAGTGTAGCAGTGGAGGTGTAGGTACAGTAGCAGTGTAGAAGTGTAGGTAGAGTAGCAGTGTAGTGGTGAAGGCGTGGGTGCAGTAGCAGTGGAGGCGTGGGTACAGTAGCAGTGTAGCAGTGGAGGCGTGGGTACAGTAGCAGTGGAGGTCTAGGTACAGTAGCAGTGTAGAAGTGTAGATAGAGTAGCAGTGTAGTGGTGAAGGCGTGGGTACAGTAGCAGTGGAGGCGTGGGTACAGTAGCAGTGGAGGTGTAGGTACAGTAGCAGTGTAGAAGTGTAGATAGAGTAGCAGTGTAGTGGAGAGGGCGTGGGTGCAGTAGCAGTGGAGGTGTGGGTACAGTAGCAGTGGAGGTGTAGGTACAGTAGCAGTGTAGTGGTGAAGGCGTGGGTGCAGTAGCAGTGGAGGTGTGGGTACAGTAGCAGTGTAGCAGTGGAGGTGTAGGTACAGTAGCAGTGGAGGTGTAGGTACAGTAGCAGTGTAGAAGTGTAGGTAGAGTAGCAGTGTAGTGGTGAAGGCGTGGGTGCAGTAGCAGTGGAGGCGTGGGTACAGTAGCAGTGGAGGTGTAGGTACAGTAGCAGTGTAGAAGTGTAGGTAGAGTAGCAGTGTAGTGGTGAAGGCGTGGGTGCAGTAGCAGTGGAGGCGTGGGTACAGTAGCAGTGTAGCAGTGGAGGCGTGGGTACAGTAGCAGTGGAGGCGTGGGTACAGTAGCAGTGGCGGTCTAGGTACAGTAGCAGTGTAGAAGTGTAGATAGAGTAGCAGTGTAGTGGTGAAGGCGTGGGTACAGTAGCAGTGGAGGCGTGGGTACAGTAGCAGTGGAGGTGTAGGTACAGTAGCAGTGTAGAAGTGTAGATAGAGTAGCAGTGTAGTGGTGAGGGCGTGGGTACAGTAGCAGTGGAGGCGTGGGTACAGTAGCAGTGGAGGTGTAGGTACAGTAGCAGTGTAGTGGTGAAGGCGTGGGTACAGTAGCAGTGGAGGCGTGGGTACAGTAGCAGTGGAGGTGTAGGTACAGTAGCAGTGTAGTGGTGAAGGCGTGGGTGCAGTAGCAGTGGAGGTGTGGGTACAGTAGCAGTGTAGTGGTGAAGGCGTGGGTGCAGTAGCAGTGGAGGTGTGGGTACAGTAGCAGTGTAGTGGTGAAGGCGTGGGTGCAGTAGCAGTGGAGGTGTGGGTACAGTAGCAGTGTAGTGGTGAAGGCGTGGGTGCAGTAGCAGTGGAGGTCTAGGTACAGTAGCAGTGTAGAAGTGTAGATAGAGTAGCAGTGTAGTGGTGAAGGCGTGGGTGCAGTAGCAGTGGAGGCGTGGGTACAGTAGCAGTGTAGCAGTGGAGGCGTGGGTACAGTAGCAGTGGAGGCGTGGGTACAGTAGCAGTGGAGGTGTAGGTACAGTAGCAGTGTAGTGGTGAAGGCGTGGGTGCAGTAGCAGTGGAGGTGTGGGTACAGTAGCAGTGTAGTGGTGAAGGCATGGGTACAGTAGCAGTGGAGGTCTAGGTACAGTAGCAGTGTAGAAGTGTAGGTAGAGTAGCAGTGTAGTGGTGAAGGCGTGGGTGCAGTAGCAGTGGAGGCGTGGGTACAGTAGCAGTGTAGCAGTGGAGGTGTAGGTACAGTAGCAGTGTAGAAGTGTAGGTAGAGTAGCAGTGTAGTGGTGAAGGCGTGGGTGCAGTAGCAGTGGAGGCGTGGGTACAGTAGCAGTGTAGCAGTGGAGGCGTGGGTACAGTAGCAGTGGAGGTCTAGGTACAGTAGCAGTGTAGAAGTGTAGGTAGAGTAGCAGTGTAGTGGTGAAGGCGTGGGTACAGTAGCAGTGGAGGCGTGGGTACAGTAGCAGTGGAGGTGTAGGTACAGTAGCAGTGTAGTGGTGAAGGCGTGGGTGCAGTAGCAGTGGAGGTGTGGGTACAGTAGCAGTGTAGTGGTGAAGGCGTGGGTGCAGTAGCAGTGGAGGCGTGGGTACAGTAGCAGTGTAGCAGTGGAGGCGTGGGTACAGTAGCAGTGGAGGCGTGGGTACAGTAGCAGTGGCGGTCTAGGTACAGTAGCAGTGTAGAAGTGTAGATAGAGTAGCAGTGTAGTGGTGAAGGCGTGGGTACAGTAGCAGTGGAGGCGTGGGTACAGTAGCAGTGGAGGTGTAGGTACAGTAGCAGTGTAGAAGTGTAGATAGAGTAGCAGTGTAGTGGTGAGGGCGTGGGTACAGTAGCAGTGGAGGCGTGGGTACAGTAGCAGTGGAGGTGTAGGTACAGTAGCAGTGTAGTGGTGAAGGCGTGGGTACAGTAGCAGTGGAGGCGTGGGTACAGTAGCAGTGGAGGTGTAGGTACAGTAGCAGTGTAGTGGTGAAGGCGTGGGTGCAGTAGCAGTGGAGGTGTGGGTACAGTAGCAGTGTAGTGGTGAAGGCGTGGGTGCAGTAGCAGTGGAGGTGTGGGTACAGTAGCAGTGTAGTGGTGAAGGCGTGGGTGCAGTAGCAGTGGAGGTGTGGGTACAGTAGCAGTGTAGTGGTGAAGGCGTGGGTGCAGTAGCAGTGGAGGTCTAGGTACAGTAGCAGTGTAGAAGTGTAGATAGAGTAGCAGTGTAGTGGTGAAGGCGTGGGTGCAGTAGCAGTGGAGGCGTGGGTACAGTAGCAGTGTAGCAGTGGAGGCGTGGGTACAGTAGCAGTGGAGGCGTGGGTACAGTAGCAGTGGAGGTGTAGGTACAGTAGCAGTGTAGTGGTGAAGGTGTGGGTGCAGTAGCAGTGGAGGTGTGGGTACAGTAGCAGTGTAGTGGTGAAGGCATGGGTACAGTAGCAGTGGAGGTCTAGGTACAGTAGCAGTGTAGAAGTGTAGGTAGAGTAGCAGTGTAGTGGTGAAGGCGTGGGTGCAGTAGCAGTGGAGGCGTGGGTACAGTAGCAGTGTAGCAGTGGAGGTGTAGGTACAGTAGCAGTGTAGAAGTGTAGGTAGAGTAGCAGTGTAGTGGTGAAGGCGTGGGTGCAGTAGCAGTGGAGGCGTGGGTACAGTAGCAGTGTAGCAGTGGAGGCGTGGGTACAGTAGCAGTGGAGGTCTAGGTACAGTAGCAGTGTAGAAGTGTAGGTAGAGTAGCAGTGTAGTGGTGAAGGCGTGGGTACAGTAGCAGTGGAGGCGTGGGTACAGTAGCAGTGGAGGTGTAGGTACAGTAGCAGTGTAGTGGTGAAGGCGTGGGTGCAGTAGCAGTGGAGGTGTGGGTACAGTAGCAGTGTAGTGGTGAAGGCGTGGGTGCAGTAGCAGTGGAGGTGTGGGTACAGTAGCAGTGTAGTGGTGAAGGCGTGGGTGCAGTAGCAGTGTAGCAGTGGAGGTCTAGGTACAGTAGCAGTGTAGAAGTGTAGATAGAGTAGCAGTGTAGTGGTGAAGGCGTGGGTGCAGTAGCAGTGGAGGCGTGGGTACAGTAGCAGTGTAGCAGTGGAGGCGTGGGTACAGTAGCAGTGGAGGTGTAGGTACAGTAGCAGTGTAGTGGTGAAGGCGTGGGTGCAGTAGCAGTGGAGGTGTGGGTACAGTAGCAGTGTAGTGGTGAAGGCGTGGGTGCAGTAGCAGTGGAGGTGTGGGTACAGTAGCAGTGTAGTGGTGAAGGCGTGGGTGCAGTAGCAGTGGAGGTGTGGGTACAGTAGCAGTGTAGTGGTGAAGGCGTGGGTGCAGTAGCAGTGGAGGTCTAGGTACAGTAGCAGTGTAGAAGTGTAGATAGAGTAGCAGTGTAGTGGTGAAGGCGTGGGTGCAGTAGCAGTGGAGGCGTGGGTACAGTAGCAGTGTAGCAGTGGAGGCGTGGGTACAGTAGCAGTGGAGGCGTGGGTACAGTAGCAGTGGAGGTGTAGGTACAGTAGCAGTGTAGTGGTGAAGGCGTGGGTGCAGTAGCAGTGGAGGTGTGGGTACAGTAGCAGTGTAGTGGTGAAGGCATGGGTACAGTAGCAGTGGAGGTGTAGGTACAGTAGCAGTGTAGAAGTGTAGGTAGAGTAGCAGTGTAGTGGTGAAGGCGTGGGTGCAGTAGCAGTGGAGGCGTGGGTACAGTAGCAGTGTAGCAGTGGAGGCGTGGGTACAGTAGCAGTGGAGGTCTAGGTACAGTAGCAGTGTAGAAGTGTAGGTAGAGTAGCAGTGTAGTGGTGAAGGCGTGGGTACAGTAGCAGTGGAGGCGTGGGTACAGTAGCAGTGGAGGTGTAGGTACAGTAGCAGTGTAGTGGTGAAGGCGTGGGTACAGTAGCAGTGGAGGCGTGGGTACAGTAGCAGTGGAGGTGTAGGTACAGTAGCAGTGTAGTGGTGAAGGCGTGGGTGCAGTAGCAGTGGAGGTGTGGGTACAGTAGCAGTGTAGTGGTGAAGGCGTGGGTGCAGTAGCAGTGGAGGTGTGGGTACAGTAGCAGTGTAGTGGTGAAGGCGTGGGTGCAGTAGCAGTGGAGGCGTGGGTACAGTAGCAGTGTAGCAGTGGAGGCGTGGGTACAGTAGCAGTGGAGGCGTGGGTACAGTAGCAGTGTAGCAGTGGAGGCGTGGGTACAGTAGCAGTGGAGGTCTAGGTACAGTAGCAGTGTAGAAGTGTAGGTAGAGTAGCAGTGTAGTGGTGAAGGCGTGGGTACAGTAGCAGTGGAGGCGTGGGTACAGTAGCAGTGGAGGTGTAGGTACAGTAGCAGTGTAGTGGTGAAGGCGTGGGTACAGTAGCAGTGGAGGCGTGGGTACAGTAGCAGTGGAGGTGTAGGTACAGTAGCAGTGTAGTGGTGAAGGCGTGGGTGCAGTAGCAGTGGAGGTGTGGGTACAGTAGCAGTGTAGTGGTGAAGGCGTGGGTGCAGTAGCAGTGGAGGTGTGGGTACAGTAGCAGTGTAGTGGTGAAGGCGTGGGTGCAGTAGCAGTGTAGCAGTGGAGGTCTAGGTACAGTAGCAGTGTAGAAGTGTAGATAGAGTAGCAGTGTAGTGGTGAAGGCGTGGGTGCAGTAGCAGTGGAGGCGTGGGTACAGTAGCAGTGTAGCAGTGGAGGCGTGGGTACAGTAGCAGTGGAGGCGTGGGTACAGTAGCAGTGTAGTGGTGAAGGCGTGGGTACAGTAGCAGTGTAGCAGTGGAGGTCTAGGTACAGTAGCAGTGTAGAAGTGTAGATAGAGTAGCAGTGTAGTGGTGAAGGCGTGGGTGCAGTAGCAGTGGAGGCGTGGGTACAGTAGCAGTGTAGCAGTGGAGGCGTGGGTACAGTAGCAGTGGAGGCGTGGGTACAGTAGCAGTGGAGGTGTAGGTACAGTAGCAGTGTAGTGGTGAAGGCGTGGGTGCAGTAGCAGTGGAGGTGTGGGTACAGTAGCAGTGTAGTGGTGAAGGCGTGGGTGCAGTAGCAGTGGAGGTCTAGGTACAGTAGCAGTGTAGAAGTGTAGATACAGTAGCAGTGTAGTGGTGAAGGCGTGGGTGCAGTAGCAGTGGAGGTGTGGGTACAGTAGCAGTGGAGGTCTAGGTACAGTAGCAGTGTAGTGGTGAAGGCGTGGGTGCAGTAGCAGTGGAGGTGTGGGTACAGTAGCAGTGTAGTGGTGAAGGCGTGGGTGCAGTAGCAGTGGAGGTCTAGGTACAGTAGCAGTGTAGTGGTGAAGGCGTGGGTACAGTAGCAGTGGAGGTGTGGGTACAGTAGCAGTGTAGTGGTGAAGGCGTGGGTACAGTAGCAGTGGAGGCGTGGGTACAGTAGCAGTGGAGGTGTAGGTACAGTAGCAGTGTAGTGGTGAAGGCGTGGGTGCAGTAGCAGTGGAGGTGTGGGTACAGTAGCAGTGTAGTGGTGAAGGCGTGGGTACAGTAGCAGTGGAGGCGTGGGTACAGTAGCAGTGGAGGTGTAGGTACAGTAGCAGTGTAGTGGTGAAGGCGTGGGTGCAGTAGCAGTGGAGGTGTGGGTACAGTAGCAGTGTAGTGGTGAAGGCGTGGGTACAGTAGCAGTGGAGGTGTGGGTATAGTAGCAGTGTAGTGGTGAAGGTGTGGGTACAGTAGCAGTGGAGGCGTGGGTACAGTAGCAGTGGAGGTCTAGGTACAGTAGCAGTGTAGAAGTGTAGGTAGAGTAGCAGTGTAGTGGTGAAGGCGTGGGTACAGTAGCAGTGGAGGCGTGGGTACAGTAGCAGTGGAGGTCTAGGTACAGTAGCAGTGTAGAAGTGTAGGTAGAGTAGCAGTGTAGTGGTGAAGGCGTGGGTACAGTAGCAGTGGAGGCGTGGGTACAGTAGTAGTGGAGGTCTAGGTACAGTAGCAGTGTAGAAGTGTAGGTAGAGTAGCAGTGTAGTGGTGGAGGTGTAGGTACAGTAGCAGTGGAGGCGTGGGTACAGTAGCAGTGCAGGCCTAGGTAGAGTAGCAGTGTACTGGTGGAGGCTAAACCAATGTCCATGAGATAGAAGTTCTAGGAATCGGGTCTCTTACTGTAAGTCTGCCAGGCTGGCTGAATCTGCATGACAATGCGGCCTATCTACTTACTAGGCACTAGTGACTCAGGGGCAGATTTATTAAGCTTGGTGAAGTGATAAAGTGGAAGGAGATAAAGTACCAGCCAGTCAGCTCCTAACTGTCATTTTTCAAACCCAGCCTGTGACATGACAGTTAGGATCTGATTGGCTGGTGCTTTATCGCCTTCCACTTTATCACTTCACCGAGCTTAATAAATCTGCCCCTCAGACCTCTGCCTTGTGTACTAAGTGGGGCTACATAACGGACTTCTGATCGTATTCAGTACATCTTCTACAACAGCTGCAGGAAATGGAGGATCAGCAGCCGTCATCTGTCTCCCCCCTCCCTGAATGACGTTTCCCATAGTCCCCTCATAGTCTTGTTAATAGCTCAGGCATCCTGCGGTGGTGCTCATTGGGGGAAAACCAAGAAACACTGGGGCGATGTGCAAGGCTCTTGTAGAGACACCGTGAACCTTTACATAAATGCATAATCCATATCAAAGCAAAATAAGTGTCCCTTTAAAGCATCCCTATCTGTAGTGTGATTAGGCCAAGCAAGTGCATATAATGGAGAACAAGGTGGCCATGCAGAGCCGTGATCAGGAACGCATACATTTCACAGGTCCCATGGGGCACTCTCTGTAGTTCTAAAGGGCCACACATTACCCTTAGTCTCAGTAATAAAGTTAAAACAATAACATACCAGCGTGTACGTCATACAAGTGTCATAAGCTGTAGGCTGGTAAACACTCCCTAAGACGCCCATCACCCAGGAAAACCCATAAAGGTGCCATGAGACACAGAAGACCAGGTGATTGGGGTGGGTGAGGGCATACACGCAATACCCAGTTACAGAACACCGAGTTAATGACTCAATTACAGACACACGTCACCATAATCCACATACATGTCTGTAAAATCTTCCTGGTAGAACAGTCCGTTACCTCATATAGTCATGAGCACAACGGACACTGGCTCTATACATTAACTGTAATGCAGGTCTGTGCCAGAGCGTCTATGGACTGTAAGGCGGGTACTCAGCAGATTCTGGGAATTGTAGTTCCATTACAGCCTGAGGACCGGAGTGTCTCCCGCCAGCATCATATGCAGGGGAAGGTGGCAGGGCTGCAGGCCCACCTTAATAAAATAAGAATTTACTTACCGATAATTCTATTTCTCATAGTCCGTAGTGGATGCTGGGGACTCCGTAAGGACCATGGGGAATAGCGGCTCCGCAGGAGACTGGGCACATCTAAAGAAAGCTTTAGGACTAACTGGTGTGCACTGGCTCCTCCCCCTATGACCCTCCTCCAAGCCTCAGTTAGGATACTGTGCCCGGACGAGCGTACACAATAAGGATGGATTTTGAATCCCGGGTAAGACTCATACCAGCCACACCAATCACACCGTATAACTTGTGATCTGAACCCAGTTAACAGTATGATAACAGAGGAGCCTCTGAAAAGATGGCTCCCAACAATAATAACCCGATTTTTGTAACAATAACTATGTACAAGTATTGCAGACAATCCGCACTTGGGATGGGCGCCCAGCATCCACTACGGACTATGAGAAACAGAATTATCGGTAAGTAAATTCTTATTTTCTCTAACGTCCTAAGTGGATGCTGGGGACTCCGTAAGGACCATGGAGATTATACCAAAGCTCCCAAACGGGCGGGAGAGTGCGGATGACTCTGCAGCACCGAATGAGAGAACTCCAGGTCCTCCTCAGCCAGGGTATCAAATTTGTAGAATTTAGCAAACGTGTTTGCCCCTGACCAAGTAGCTGCTCGGCAAAGTTGTAAAGCCGAGACCCCTCGGGCAGCCGCCCAAGATGAGCCCACTTTCCTTGTGGAACGGGCTTTTACAGATTTTAGCTGTGGCAGGCCTGCCACAGAATGTGCAAGCTGAATTGTACTACAAATCCAACGAGCAATAGTCTGCTTAGAAGCAGGAGCACCCAGCTTGTTGGGTGCATACAGGATAAACAGCGAGTCAGATTTCCTGACTCCAGCCGTCCTGGAAACATATTTTCAGGGCCCTGACAACATCCAGCAACTTGGATTCCTCCAAGTCCCCAGTAGCCGCAGGCACCACAATAGGTTGGTTCAGGTGAAAACGCTGGAACCACCTTAGGGAGAAACTGAGGACGAGTCCTCAATTCCGCCCTGTCCGAATGGAAAATCAGATAAGGGCTTTTACAGGATAAAGCCGCCAATTCTGACCCGCGCCTGGCCCAGGCCAGGGCCAACAGCATGACCACTTTCCATGTGAGATATTTTAACTCCACAGATTTAAGTGGTTCAAACCAATGTGACTTTTGGAACCCAAACTACATTGAGATCCCAAATTGCCACTGGAGGCACAAAAGGAGGCTGTATATGCAGTACCCCTTTTACAAACGTCTAAACTTCAGGGACTGAAGAAAATTTTTGGAAGAAAATTGACAGGGCCGAAATCTGAACCTTAATGGACCCCAATTTCAGGCCCATAGACACTCCTGTTTGCAGGAAATGTAGGAATCGACCCAGTTGAATTTCCTCCGTCGGGCCTTACTGGCCTCGCACTACGCAACATATTTTCGCCAATTGCGGTGATAATGTTTTTGCGGTTACATCCTTCCTGGCTTTAGATCAGGATATGGATGACTTCATCCGGAATGCCTTTTTTCCTTCAGGATCCGGTGTTCAACCGGCATGCCGTCAAACGCAGCCGCGGTAAGTCTTGGAACAGACAGGGTCCTTGCTGGAGCAGGTCCCTTCTTAGAGGTAGAGGCCACGGATCCTCCGTGAGCATCTCTTGAAGTTCCGGTTACCAAGTCCTTCTTGGCCAATCCGGAGCCACGAATATAGTGCTTTCTCCTCTCCATCTTATCAATCTCAGTACCTTGGGTATGAGAGGCAGAGGAGGGAACACATACACTGACTGGTACACCCACGGTGTTACCAGAGCGTCTACAACTATTGCCTGAGGGTCTCTTGACCTGGCGCAATACCTGTCGAGTTTTTTAATCATGTGGACGACTTCTGGGTGAAGTCCCCACTCTCCCGGGTGGAGGTCGTGCTGAGGAAGTCTGCTTCCCAGTTGTCCACTCCCGGAATGAATACTGTTGACAGTGCTATCACATGATTTTCCGCCCAGCGAAGAATCCCTGCAGCTTCTGCCATTGCCCTCCTGCTTCTTGTGCCACCCTGTCTGTTTACGTGGGTGACTGCCATGATGTTGTCCGACTGGATCAACACCGGCTGACCTTGAAGCAGAGGTCTTGCTAAGCTTAGAGCATTGTAAATGGCCCTTAGCTTCAGGATATTTAAGTGAAGTGATGTATCCAGGCTTGACCCTAAGCCCTGGATATTCCTTCCCTGTGTGACTGCTCCCCAGCCTCGCAGGCTGGCATCCGTGGTCACCAGGACCCAGTCCTGAATGCCGAATCTGCGGCCCTCTAGAAGATGAGCACTCTGCAACCACCACAGGATGGATACCCTTGTCCTTGGTGACAGGGTTATCCGCTGATGCATCTGAAAATGCGACCCGGACCATTTGTCCAGTAGGTTCCACTGGAAAGTTCTTGCGTGGAATCTAACGAATGGGATTGCTTCGTAGGAAGCCACCATTTTTACCCAGAACCCTTGTGCATTGATGCACTGAGACTTGGTTCGGTTTTAGGAGGCTCCTGACTAGCTCGGATAACTCCCTGGCTTTCTCTTCCGGGAGAAACACCTTTTTTTCTGGACTGTGTCCAGGAACATCCCTAGGAAACAGAAGACAAGTCGTCGGAACCAGCTGCGATTTTGGAATATTGAGAATCCAATCGTGCTGCCGCAACACTACCTGAGATAGTGCTACACCGACTTCCAACTGTTCCCTGGATCTTACCCTTATCAGGGAATCGTCCAAGTAAGGGATAACTAAAATTCCCTTCCTTCGAAGGGATATCATTTCGGCCATTACCTTGGTAAAGACCCGGGGTGCCGTGGACCATCCCTACGGCAGCGTCTGAACTGATAGTGACAGTTCTGTACCATAACCTGAGGTACCCTTGAGAAGGGTAAATTTTGACATGAAGGTAAGCATCCTTGATGTCCCGAGACATCATGTAGTGCCCTTCTTCCAGGTTCGCAATCACTGCTCCGAGTGACTCAATCTTGAATTTGAACCTCTGTATGTAAGTGTTCAAAGATTTTAGATTTAGAATCGGTCTCACCGAGCCGTCTGGCTTCGGTACCACAATAGTGTGGAATAATACCCCGTTCCCTGTTGCAGGAGGGGTACCTTGATTATCACCTGCTGGGAATACAGCTTGTGAATGGCTTCCAAAACTGCCTCCCTGTCAGAGGGAGACGTCGGTAAAGCCGACTTTTGGAAACGGCGAGGGGGAGACGTCTCGAATTCCAATATGTACCCTTGAGATATTACCTGAAGGATCCAGGGGTCTACTTGCGAGTGAGCCCACTGCGCACTGAAATTCATTGAGAACGGGCCCCCACCGTGCCTGAGCTTGTAAGGCCCTAGCGTCATACTGAGGGCTTGGCAGAGGCGGGAAAGGGTTTCTGTTCCTGGGAACTGGCTAATCTCTTCAGCCTTTTTCCTCTCCCTCTGTCACGAGCAGAAAAGAGGAACCTTTTGTCCGCTTGCCAACAAAGGACTGCGCCTGATAATACGGCGTCTTATTTTGAGAGGCGACCTGGGGTACAAACGTGGATTTCCCAGTTGTTGCCGTGGCCACCAGGTCTAAAAGACCGACCCCAAATGTCCCCTTTCAAAGGCAATACTTCCAAATGCCGTTTGGAATCCGCATCACCTGACCATTTTACTGGTAGAATTGGACAACGCACTTATACTTGATGCCAGTCGGCAAATATTCCGCTGTGCATCATGCATATATAGAAATGCATCTTTTAAATGCTCTATAGGCAATAATATACTATCCTTATCTAGGATATCAATATTTCCAGTCAGGGAATCCGACCATGCCAACCCAGCACTGCACCTCCAGGCTGAGGCGATTGCTGGTCGCAGTATAACACCAGTATGTGTGTGAATACATTTTTGGATACCCTCCTGCTTTCTATCAGCAGGATCCTTAAGGGCGGCCATCTCATGAGAGGGTAGAGCCCTTGTTCTTACAAGCGTGTGAGCGCCTTATCCCCCCTAGGGGGTGTTTCCCAACGCACCCTAACCTCTGGCGGGAAAGGGTATACAGCCAATACTTTTTAAGAAATTATCAATTGTTATCGGGGGGAAACCCACGCATCATCACACACCTCATTTTATTTCTCAGATTCAGGAAAACTACAGGTAGTTTTTCCCTCACCGAACATAATACCCCTTTTTGGTGGTACTCGTATTATCAGAAATGTATAAAACATTTTCCATTGTCTCAATCATGTAACGTGTGGCCCTACTGGAAATCACGGTTGTCTCTTCACCGTCGACACAGGAGTCAGTATCCGTGTCGGCATCTGTATCTGCCATCTGAGGTAACGGGCGCTTTAGAGCCCCTGACGGCCTATGAGACGTCTGGACAGGCACAAGCTGAGTAGCCGGCTGTCTCATGTCAACCACTGTTTTTTTTTATACAGAGCTGACACTGTCACGTAATTTTCAACAGTACATCCACTCAGGTGTCGACCCCCTAGGTGGTAACATCACTGTTACAGACACTCTGCTCCGTCTCCACATCATTTTTCTCCTCATACATGTCGACACAAACGTACCGACACACAGCACACACACAGGGAATGCTCTGATAGAGGACAGGACCCCACTAGCCCTTTGGGGAGACAGAGGGAGAGTATGCCAGCACACACCAGAGCGCTATATATATATATACAGGGATAACCTTATATAAGTGTTTTTCCCCTTATAGCTGCTGTATGTTTTAATACTACGCCTAATTAGTGCCCCCCTCTCTTTTTTTTAACCCTTTCTGTAGTGTAGTGACTGCAGGGAAGAGCCAGGGAGCTTCCCTCCAACTGAGCTGTGAGGGAAAATGGCGCCAGTGTGCTGAGGAGATAAGGCCGCCGAAAAGGGGGCGGAGCCTATCTCCAGTTTTTCTGTATATTCTGGCAGGGGTTAAATGCATCCATATAGCCCAGGAGCTATATGTGATGTATTTTTTGCCATGTAAGGTATTTTTATCATGTTTTATTGCGTCTCAGGGCGCCCCCCCCAGCGCCCTGCACCCCAGTGACCGGAGTGTGAAGTGTGCTAGGAGCAATGGCGCACAGCTGCAGTGCTGTGCGCTACCTTATTGAAGACAGGAACGTCTTCTGCCGCCGATTTTTCCGGACCTCTTCGCTCTTCTGGCTCTGTAAGGGGGCCGGCGGCGCGGCTCCGGGACCCATCCAGGCTGGGCCTGTGATCGTCCCTCTGGAGCTAATGTCCAGTAGCCAAGAAGCCCAATCCACTCTGCACGCAGGTGAGTTCGCTTCTTCTCCCCTTAGTCCCTCGATGCAGTGAGCCTGTTGCCAGCAGGTCTCACTGAAAATAACAAACCTAAACTAAAACTTTCACTAAGAAGCTCAGGAGAGCCCCTAGTGTGCACCCTTCTCGTCGGGCACAGAAATCTAACTGAGGCTTGGAGGAGGGTCATAGGGGGAGGAGCCAGTGCACACCAGTTAGTCCTAAAGCTTTCTTTAGATGTGCCCAGTCTCCTGCGGAGCCGCTATTCCCCATGGTCCTTACGGAGTCCCCAGCATCCACTTAGGACGTTAGAGAAAACAAGTTTGGAAGACATTGCAGGGGGATTTTTGCTCCGTGAATTCTGGGAGGTGAGCAGACAATACGTCACATACAGTCTCACAATATACACTACACAAGTCTAGGCTGTAAGGGGGCGATGGGCCGCTCAGTATCACGTGACCCCAATGTCCGTCTGCACATATTACAGTCCTTTATGATACACAATATTCGCTAGGGTTCCCGCGTACCTATATAGTATGCAAGAACAAATTAGCAACGGTACCGGTCGGTCACGGAGCACCTTCATGCAACCGGACCGGTCCGGAGGCACATTGTGGCACTCATGAGGAACTTAATATCCCCCTAAGAAACAAATGAAGTAATTTAACAACTAGGACACACCTCTGCCAGATTGCTAATCTACACTGTACAAGACTGGGTGCACCCTAACATGCAGATTACGCATTTGGGGTGATTGTTATACAACGTAGGACCGTCCCCCTACCGGTTACCTGGCTACACTAATGAATAAAGAACATATCTTCTAGCACTTACATAACACAGCGCTTATATGGAAGCAAACTCATAGGAAACCCACCAAAAAACAAAACTATTAGGTGATAAGTAATAAATAAAAAGACATAGCAATAAATGTATGGTCAATGTGTAAGATATTGCTGGGTAGTAGCAGTAATCGCATCTCATGTGACCTAAGGTAAGTAATCCGCCGCCAAGCTGCCAGACGGCGGATACGGGCGTCGGGCGACCCGGCGGCGGGGGGAGGTGAAGGTGGGGAGTGAAGTTTATTCACTCCCCCCGGTCACCCGGCTCCATAGCAGCGCAGGCAAATATGGACGAGATCGTACACATTGGCCTGTATGCACAGTCGACGGGGCACCACTGGGGCCTCCACACTCTATGAACGGTATCTCGTTCATTAATGAACGAGATCGTTCATATCTTTGACTATTATCGCCCAGTGTGTAGGGGCTATTACACACTGGGGGTAATTCTGAGTTGATCGCAGCAGGAACTTTGTTAGCAGTTGGGCAAAACCATGTGCACTGCAGGGGGGGGCGGATATAACATGTGCAGAGAGAGTTAGATTTGGGTGTGGCGAGTTCAATCTGCAATCTAAATTGCAGTGTAAAAATAAAGTAGCCAGTATTTACCCTGCACAGAAACAAAATAACCCACCCAAATCTAATTCTCTCTGCAAATGTTATATCTGCGTCCCCTGCAGTGTACATGGTTTTACCCAACTGCTAACAAAAATCCTGCTGCGATCAACTTGGAATTACCCCCTCTGCCAACAGTGACAAAGACAGATGGGAGATACACTACACCTCCGTCTGGACGAGGGGTTAAATGGGAAATTAAATCAATTAAATATTATTTCACTTCAAGTTTCCGCTACTACACAACATATTGTAAAAGAATTCAATGGTTTTCTCTCTCTCTTTTTTTTATTTTTTATTTGCGGTATCTCATAAATAACATTATAAAATAAGTGTTTAAAAAATACTACACATCCTCAGACTTTTCATTCATTATTCTAGATCAGCAATGGTGGCCCCAGCATATGTACTGATTATACTCCGTCAGTGGTCACAGTGTATGTAGGGATTATACTGCATCAGTGGCAGTCACGTGGTCACAGTGTATGCAGGGATTATACCGCGTCATGTGGTCACAGTGTATGTACTGATTATACTGCATCAGTGGTCACAGTGTATGTAGGGATTATACTGCATCAGTGGCTGTCATGTGGTCACAGAGTATGTACTAATTACACTACGTCAGTGCTTGTCACGTGGTCACAGTGTATGTACTGATTATACTGCGTCAGTGGTTGTCACGTGGTCACAGTGTATGTACTGATTATACTGTGTCAGTGGCTGTCACGTGGTCACAGTGTATGTACTGATTATACTGTGTCAGTGGTTGTCACGTGGTCACAGTGTATGTACTGATTATACTGTGTCAGTGGCTGTCACGTGGTCACAGTGTATGTACTGATTATACTGTGTCAGTGGCTGTCACGTGGTCACAGTGTATGTACTGATTATACTGTGTCAGTGGTTGTCACGTGGTCACAGTGTATGTACTGATTATACTGTGTCAGTGGCTGTCACGTGGTCACAGTGTATGTACTGATTATACTGCGTCAGTGGTTGTCACGTGGTCACAGTGTATGTACTGATTATACTGTGTCAGTGGTTGTCACGTGGTCACAGTGTATGTACTGATTATACTGTGTCAGTGGCTGTCACGTGGTCACAGTGTATGTACTAATTATACTGCGTCAGTGGTTGTCACGTGGTCACAGTGTATGTACTGATTATACTGTGTCAGTGGCTGTCACGTGGTCACAGTGTATGTACTGATTATACTGTGTCAGTGGTTGTCACGTGGTCACAGTGTATGTACTGATTATACTGTGTCAGCAGCTGTCACGGGGTCACAGTGTATGTACTGATTATACTGTGTCAGTGGCTGTCACGTGGTCACAGTGTATGTACTGATTATACTGTGTCAGTGGCTGTCACGTGGTCACAGTGTATGTACTGATTATACTGTGTCAGTGGCAGTCACGTGGTCACAGTGTATGTACTGATTATACTCCGTTAGTGGTCACAGTGTATGTAGGGATTATACTGCATCAGTGGCAGTCACGTGGTCACAGTGTATGTAGGGATTATACTGCATCAGTGGCAGTCATGTGGTCACAGTGTATGTAGGGATTATACTGCATCAGTGGCAGTCACGTGGTCACAGTGTATGTACTGATTATACTGTGTCAATGGCAGTCACGTGGTCACAGTGTAAGTACTGATTAAACTGCATCAGTGGTTGTCACGTGGTCACAGTGTATGTACTGATTATACTGCATCAGTGGTCACAGTGTATGTAGGGATTATACTGCATCAGTGGCTGTCATGTGGTCACAGTGTATGTACTGATTATACTGTGTCAATGGCAGTCACGTGGTCACAGTGTAAGTACTGATTAAACTGCATCAGTGGCAGTCACGTGGTCACAGTGTATGCAGGGATTATACTGCATCAGTGGTCACAGTGTATGTAGGGATTATACTGCATCAGTGGCAGTCACGTGGTCACAGTGTATGTACTGATTATACTGTGTCAATGGCAGTCACGTGGTCACAGTGTAAGTACTGATTAAACTGCATCAGTGGTTGTCACGTGGTCACAGTGTATGTACTGATTATACTGCATCAGTGGTCACAGTGTATGTAGGGATTATACTGCATCAGTGGCTGTCATGTGGTCACAGTGTATGTACTAATTATACTGTGTCAGTGGCAGTCACGTGGTCACAGTGTATGTACTGATTATACTCCGTCAGTGGTCACAGTGTATGTAGGGATTATACTGCATCAGTGGCAGTCACGTGGTCACAGTGTATACAGGGATTATACAACGTCATGTGGTCACAGTGTACGTACTGATTATACTGCATAAGTGGTCACAGTATGTAGGGATTATACTGCATCAGTGGCAGTCATGTGGTCACAGTGTATGTAGGGATTATACTGCATCAGTGGCTGTCATGTGGTCACAGTGTATGTACTGATTATACTGTGTCAATGGCAGTCACGTGGTCACAGTGTAAGTACTGATTAAACTGCATCAGTGGTTGTCACGTGGTCACAGTGTATGTACTGATTATACTGCGTCAGTGGGAGTCATTTGGTCACAGTATATAGATTATACTGTGTCAGTGGGAGTCATGTGGTCACAGTATATGGATTATACTGTGTCAGTGGTCATCATAAGGACGCAGTTTATATACGGATTATTCTACCCCTGTAGGTGTCATGTGGCCACGATTGATTTGACAGATTATTCTAAATCAGTGGTCAAGTGGCCACTTTGTATTTATTGAGGGCAGTGTATCAAATATTCTAAATCAAGGGTTGTCATATATGCACTGGCAGTATGATACTTGTATGTAATACACATGAACAGACACCTGTGGAAAAGAAACATATAATTGCAGCACATGGAACATTTAATTCCAGGTTTGAAAGAAAATTCAGTCTCATTATTTTTTTTTATAAACAAGACAATGAGATGCGACAGACAGGTAATGACCAGGACAAGACCCAAAGACAACTGGTGGAGAAAAGCCAGGCAGATACCAGTGATGTTAGTATAGCAAGCGATGACTGTAAAATTAATATGCACAGAGCAGAGACGCCCACTAGGGGCCCCCGCTGAGTACACGGATTAGTGGAATAGGAGATTGTGGTTTAGTAGTTGCACAGACTGGAGAGAGGCGTTAGAAGCACAGACAGAATTTTCCTATGAGAACACTAGGGGGCAGCATCATACATACTTTGTTTTTTTCCTAATTTCCTCCACCAGTTGCTTTATGTGGTCCTCCATGAATTCTATCTTTTCGTTTTTCCGGGCGTGTGCTTTCTGGAGTCTAATTATCCGGTCGATCAGGACGGATTTGTCTACTTCAGGGAAGTTGTCCACCACCACGGTGGGCCCCAAGTTCTCCGGCGAGCGGTCCTCACTGCCATTCCGCGCGTTAAGAGATCCTGCACAGAGAACACACGGACAGAAGCATACAAGTGAATTGCGCGTTCCTCGCTCCTTCACATACAGATTCAGTGTTTTTATTGATGATGTTCAGCGTATCGGCTTGTTAGGTTACCCGCTGTTCAGACGTTATCTATGCCAGTAATGGCGCAATTACAGGCATACATAAAACGGGATACAGGGGATAGGTCAACACAACTTAGGTCGACAGGGACACTAGGTCGTCAGGGTCATTAGGTCAACATGTACTAGATCGACGGACCAAAAGGTCGACATGAATTTTTCACATCTTTTAAAAAATTTTGGACTTCTTCATACTTTACGATCCACGTGGACTGCAATTGGGAACGGTAACCTTGCCCGAAGCATGGAGAGCAAAGCGAGTGGACACAGAGCACTAATTGGGGTTCCCAGTCACGTTACGAAGAAAATGACACCAAAACCAGTCCAAAAACTCATGTCGACTTTGACCTGTCGACCTAATGACCATGTTGACGTAGTGTCCCTGTCGACCTAATGACTGTCAACCTAAGTTGGGTTGGCCGCAACGACCCATACCCCATAAAATCTGAACCGCTGGCTAATACCCTGAAAAGCAGCACTAATAAAGGGCAGTATAATTAATACTCCATTCCAAACAATTTTGATAACCGGTACTTACTAATAAAAAAACAAAAACATAAAATTAACAATAATTGGCGTCATAACAAACATCATATAATAAATTATATATATGTTTGGTGCATTTAACTCCAGTATATACTGGGTGCTCCCCCCCCCCCCCCCCCACATTATGCCAGCCGACGGAGCAGTGAAAATAAACGTTTATAAATAAAAACATTTAATTTGTGTGAGCTCTGTAATAATAGCACCTAATCACTGAGGAGTGGATTGTTCCTCTAGCAAGACTACCAGCACTCAGGGAGGAAGTCCTGTATTTTAAAAACGAAAAATTAGGATTTTAAATTACCTACCGGTAAATCCTTTTCTCGTAGTCCGCAGGGGATACTGGGAATCCATTTAGTACCATGGGGTACAGACGGGTCCACTAGGAGCCATGGGCACTATAGAAGTTTGATTGTGTGTGCTGGCTCCTCCCTCTATGCCCCTCCTACCAGACTCAGTCTAGGAAACTGTGCCCGAGGAGTCGGACATACTTTGAGAGAAGGATATAGATAAAGAAAAGTGGCGAGATTTCGAACCAGAGGAAAGCCATGCTAACCAAACTTGTAACAGGAACAGCAACAGCTGAACCGAACAACAGTACTTAACCAAGTAACAGTGCAGGAAGAACAAAGCTGCGGGCGGGAGCCCAGTATCCCCTACGGACTACGAGAAAAGGATTTACCGGTAGGCAATTAAAATCCTATTTTCTCTTATGTCCTAGAGGATACTGGGAATCCATTTAGTACCATGGGGAAGTACCAAAGCTCCCAAACCGGGTGGGAGAGTGCAGAGGTGCCCGCAGAACTGATTGACCAAACTGAAGGTCCTCAGAGGCCAAGGGTTCGAACTTGTAAAACTTGACAAACATGTTCGAACCCGACCAAGTAGCTGCTCGGCAGAGCTGTAAACCCGAGACACCCTGGACAGCCGCCCAAGAGGAACCCACCGACCTAGTAGAGTGGGCTTAAACAGATTTCGGAATCAGCAAACCTGCTGTAGAATAAGCATGCTGGATAGTGAGCCTGATCCAGTGTGCAATGGACTGCTTCGAAGCAGGACATCCAATCTTATTGGGATCATAAAGAACAAACAGAGAGTCTGATTTCCTGTGACGAGCTGTTCTCTTCACATGGACCTTCAAAGCCCTTACAGCATCCAAAGACTTTGAAGTAGCAGAGGCGTCTGTAACAACCGGAACCACAATAGGTTGGTTGATGTGAAGAAATTGCTGATGAGTCCAGAGTTCAGCTCTGTCCTCATGGAAAATTAAGTAGGGTATCTTGTAAGACAATGCCCCCAACTCCGACACGAGATGAAATTCCACCGTAGAATATTGTCTGCTCTCACACCAAGAGACATATTTCTTCCAGATACGATGGTAATGTTTAGACGTTACCCCCTTTCTGGCTTGGATCATAGTCGGGATGACCTTGTCAGGAATCCCTCTCCTGGCTAGAATCAACCGTTCAACTTCCATGCAGTTAAACGTAGCCATGGTAAGTCTTGATAGACGAACGGGCCCTGCTGCAGAAGATCCTCTTGAAGAGGCAGAGGCCATGGATCTTTGATCAGCATCTCAAGAAGATCCGCATACCAGGCTCTTCTTGGCCAATCCAGAGCAATGAGGATTGCTTGAACCTTTCCCCTTTTTATTCTTTTTAGAATTCTTGGGATCAGAGGAATGGGAGGAAATAAGTACACCAGCTGGTAAACCCATGAAGTTCTCAGGGCGTCTACCGCTACAGCCTGTGAGCCCCTCAACCTGGAACAATACCTCTTGAGCTTCTTATTGAGCAGAGAGGCCATCATGTCGATTTGTGGATACACCCCACCAACTTGTTAACCCCCAGAACACCTGCGGGTGGAGGCCCCATTCCCCTGGGTGCAGGTCGTGTCTGCTGAGGAAGTCTGCTTCCCAGTTGTCTACTCCCGGAATGAAGATTGCCGACAACGCCACGGCGTGTCTTTCCACCCAGAGGAGAATTCTTGACACCTCTGACATTGTGGCTCTGCTTTTCGTTCCGCCCTGTCGGTTTATGTACGTTACCACAGTCACATTGTCCAACTGGACCTGAATGGCCTGATTTTGAAGAAGAGATGAGGCCTGCAGAAGGGCGTTGTAGATAGCCCTTAGTTCCAGGATGTTTATTGGAAGGACGACTTCCTGACTTGACCATCTTCACTGAAACTGTACCCCCTGGGTGACTGCTCCCCAACATCTGAGGCTTGCGTCTGTGGTTAGCAGATTCCAATTCTGAATCCCAAACCTCTGACCCTCGACTAGGTGAGAAGTCTGTAGCCACCACAGGAGGCAGATCCTGGCTTTTGGAGACAGACGAATCCTCTGGTGCATGAAACCTTCTGTACTGAATCGCTTCGTAAGAAGCCACCATTATCCCCAGAAGGCGTATGCAGAGATGTACTGAGATTCGGGTTGGCTTCAAGATGGCCCGAACCATCGACTGGATTACCATTGCCTTTTTCAAGGGAAGGAATACTCAGACTCTGTGTCCAGCATCATTTCCAGGAACTGAAGCCATTGCGTTGGTTCTAGGTGAGATTTTGGCAGGTTCAGAATCCACCCATGATCCAGGAGAAGTTTGGTTGAGAGGGTAATGTTCTCCAACAGCTGTTTCCTGGACGGTGCCTTTATCAGAAGATCGTCCAAGTACGGAATTATGTTCACTCCTTGTCTGCGGAGAAAAATCATCATCTCTGCTATCACTTTGGTGAACAACCTCTGGCAGGGCCTGAAATTGGTAGTGGCAGTCTTGTAGTGTAAACCGTAGATAAGGCTGGTGAAGCGGCCAGATTGGAATGTGAAGGTACGCATGCTTGACATCCAGAGACGCTAGGAATTCCCCCTCCTCCAGACCTGAGATCACCGCTCTCAACGACTCCATCTTGAATTTGAACACTCGTAAGAACAGGTTCAATGACTTCAAGCTCAAGATTTTTTCCTAATATTACAGTAAGATTCCTCACTATACTCTGTCACCTTATCAGGGATATTTAGAATTTCTCCGATAGCATCTATGAGAGCCACTACACCCTGTGACAGAGCATTTTTCATGAACTCATCCATAGACTGCCTTAAGAATTGTGTCTCTTTCTCATTACAAGATAATTTTGTAGAAATGGTGGAAATCATTCCCCTAATGGAGTCCAGCCATGCTGTTTCTGCCCCACTATCCTGGGAAGGGATACTACACTGAGTACACACTAGTGAACCCCCTGGAGAAGAGGAACACTGAGGCAGATGTATGAAAAACGTCCTAACGGACGTTATGTGCCTGGGGCCGTATCACCACATTATCGTGGTGATACGGCCGGACCCTGCGCCACAATGTATTATACTGTCACCTGTCCTGTGATACGCGTCCTCCCACATCGGCCAGACTTCTCACCGCTAGCTGCACGGCGCATGCACGGTTCGGCTGTAAAGACACCACGAGGTGCTGGGCAGTGAGGAGGCGTGTGGATTGACGTCAGAGGCCGAAGGGGAAACGTGGTGGCGGAGACCAATAACGTTTTTTTAAAGGACAAAAAAAAAAACACGAATGCTTTAGCCACACACCGCCTGCCCAAAGGATGCATTCCGGACCGGCGGCTTCAGGAGATGATAAGGGACAGCAGAGGCAATCATACAGTGCCTCTGCTCTTCGTCTCCCATTCACTACTGCGGGGAAGCGGTAAGTGGCGGGGGCGCGCGGCGGCCAGTGCATACGGCGTTAACACGCCGTTCATACATTTGGGTGCAGCGCAAAATGCTGCCTTAAGGTGCGCTGTGGTCAGCGGGAACCACAGCGCACTTTCATACATCTGCCCCACTGTGCTTTACATGAAACACACTCTTTGCCTGACATACTGCAGTAGTGACCGCACACACACAGGAAAAGGTTAAAAGCACAATTAACCCACAAAAAGCCCTTCCAGAGAGACACAGAGAGAGTATGGAACCAGCACACGGCGCCCTTATCGCTAATGCCAAGCTTAGCTGGGTCGCAGGCTAAGTACCTAGATTAGGGACTTAGTACACTAGTAAACCACTCCCCCCTGCTATAACCCCCTAGTACCGCTGTGGTAAATTGGAGGCTTTCCGGAGGAGCTGCGCATCCCTGTCAGCTGCAGTAGGGAAAATGGCGCTTGTGAGCTGCTGGATCCGCTCATAGTGAAGCCCCGCCCCTTCAATGGTGCGCGCTCTTCCCGCTCTTCTTTATACTGGCTTATGTGTCTGTGTACATAAAATGGAGACAGACTCCTTTTATGGCTGTAGTGCCAGTCTGGCTACTATGTACACCACAGTGTACTTAGGAGGAGACTCCGTCCGCCCCGTGTAGAAGCCGTGCGTCTCCGTACCCTCATGCCGCCATAATGGCCGGCGACCTGCTAACCGGGATCCCGGCTTAGTTCTCACCACTCTTCATTCTTCTGGCTCTGTTTGGGGGGGGCGGCATGCTGCGGGAATGTACGCTCGCCATGGTGGGGCTTGCGAATCGTTCCATCAGGAGCTAGCGTCCTGTCAGCGGGGAACGGGACCATTAACCCTTAGTGGGGGGACGGCCCAACCCTACTAAGTCCCACAAAGCAGACAGGCTGGTGCCATCCTGTCCTGCCTGAAAATAACAAACTTATAAAATAAATGTAGAAAACTCTTCAGGAGTTTCCAGAGATGTGACCGGCTCCTCCGGGCACATTTTCTAAACTGAGTCTGGTAGAAGCGGCATTGAGGGAGGAGCCAGCACACACAATCAAACTTCTATAGTGCCCATGGCTCCAAGTGGACCCGTCTATACCCCATGGTACTAAATGGATTCCCAGTATCCCCTAGGACGTAAGAGAAAATCTAAAAACATCAAACTAATGCTGGCCATACATCAGGTCGATATCGTGTGCGAATACACTATTTTGACGCATTGTGTGCACATTGTGCATGTTTTATGCACGATTACGATGCGTGGGTCTGCAGGTCGCACCTAATGATCATACGTGCAGCCCATAGTATCCGTCGTAATCGTATGCACATCGTACGTGTTTGATGTACAGTACGTACTATTTTGAGTGGCATTTCCCCGGATTATTTAATTTTTATTTTTTGGAGAGGCACACCTTCGATCATTTATCAACACACCGTGTGGCCAGAGCCCCAAAACGCGTGTCCAGAGCTGCCGGGTGAATTGAAGGGAAATGGTGCCTGGAATCGGATCGGATGCTGGTCGTACTGGTATATGGCAAGCATAACCATTATAACACCAAACAACTAAGGGGGTCATTCCGAGTTGATCACTCGCTAGCTACTTTTAGCAGCCGTGCAAACGCATAGTCGCCACCCACGGGGGAGTGTATTTTCGCTTTGCAGGTGTGCGGCGGAACTCTGCAAAAACATTTTGTGCAGTTTCAGAGTAGCTCTGGATTTACTCAGCCCTTTTGATCACTTCAGTCTTTTTGGTGCCGGAATTGACGGCAGACACCCGCCCTGCAAACGCCTGCGTTTTCCCAAACACTCCCAGAAAACACTCAGTTGACACCCATATACGCCCTCTTTCTGTCAATCACCTTGCATTCGGCTGTGCGAATGGACTCTTCGCTAAAACCATCGCCCAGCACCGATCCTCTTTGTACCCGTATGACGCGCCTGCGCATTGCGGTGCATACGCATGTGCAGTTTTGCTGTTTTTTTACCTGTTCGCTGCGCTGCGAAAATCGGAATGACCCCCTAAGCTCCTGCAGGTAGAAGCCACACTGGTGTTTATTTTCAGCCACACAGATAAGGGACCTGAGCAGTAAATAGCCCAGAGAGGAGTCTTAAGCTTATCTGTGAACACAAGCATAGACACACTGTACAACCCACGTCATTGTACCTGCTCTGATAACACCACTGAAGGCTGTATCAGTAATAAATACTCCTCATGAAGAAATAATCTTTTGTATAAATATTTACTAATAACAAAAAATAAGACACATTAACGATAATCTGTGTCATAAATAATATTACCGTACAAGAACCTAGGTACAGATATCGGGAACGCTCTCTTTCTTCTCCTTTCAGAGCAGACAGCAGTGAAGTCATATTAAACATTGAGAAGTAGTCACATTGATCTTGTGTCAACATCAAAATCACAAAGTAACAATAGTATCTAGTTATCTTCCAGTGAGACTATAGGGGGGTACACACAGAGACCCATGCTTAAATTCTAAGCAGCTTACAAGTTACTACCTGAAGAGGAAGCTTTGTATTGCAAATAGAACTGAAAACAATCAACAAATGAGATGCAAATAATACCAGATAACAAACCCCCACAGAGACCAAGAGGCGGAAGCCGTGGATCAGTACAAAGACTCCGCGCCTTTTTCAGTTTTTAATCACTTTATTCCACAGGTTCTCAAACTCGGTCTTCAGGACCCCACACGATTCAGGTTTTCCAGGTCAGCTGTGGATTTCTAAAATGTGACAGTTGGTGACACACAGCGCACCTGCCGGGTGACCTGGAAAACGTGACCTGTGTGGGGTCCTGAGGACAGAGTTTGAGAACCACTGCGGTTTATTCTATATCTGAGAGCCCACACTTTACTTATATCTATATTGTAACTACATAAACATTTATTGCCTCATTGATGCAATGTGGATTTAATATCCTTTTCTGCACAATTAATTAAAAACTTTTGTTTTAGCTCTGTATAGAATTAAACACACATCAGCAGAGCCGAGCATTTAGAAGCCCCCCGGGGTGCACCTTATATCTCATTTTTGTCTATTTTATATCTTGATCCATATTAAGGCCCAGATTTATCAAGCCTTGGAGAGTGATAAATTGCATGGTGATAAAGTACCAGCCAATCAGCTCCTAACTGCCATGTCACAGGCTAGGTTTCTAAAATGACAGGAGATGATTGGCTGGTACTTTATCTCTCTCCAAGGCTTGATAAATCTGAGTGAGAATTGGTAGCACAATTTTCCTCATATGTAACACACATGAAATACAGAAATAAAGGTTAAGTAGAACCATTTTGTAATATAGAAACCCCATAGGGGAACACAGAGGCATAAGAGAGCCCACAGATATTTATATTCTTAACTACTGGTGCTGTGCGGGACCATTACATTACTAAACCCTACCTATACATACACTTATTACATTCTCCGTGACGAAGGGTTCGTTATAGTCTCTACTTTAACGCTCTTAATATTTTGGAATTGTACATTCCATTACAAAGGAAACGCTGGTAAATCACTGGCCACGTCGCCAGATGCCGGCTGTCGCCGTAGTGCTCACACAGCAGGAAAATAAGAATTTACTCACCGGTAATTCTATTTCTCGTAGTCCGTAGTGGATGCTGGGTACTCCGTAAGGACCATGGGGTATAGACGGGCTCCGCAGGAGACTGGGCACTCTTAAAAGAAAGATTAGGTACTATATCTGGTGTGCACTGGCTCCTCCCTCTATGCCCCTCCTCCAGACCTCAGTTAGGGAAACTGTGCCCGGAAGAGCTGACATTACTAGGAAAGGATTAGGAATCCAGGGTAAGACTCATACCAGCCACACCAATCACACCGTACAACTCGTGATAACTATACCCAGTTAACAGTATGAACAATAACTGAGCCTCTCTCAACAGATGGCTCATACAATAACCCTATAGTTAAGCAATAACTATATACATGTATTGCAGTGAGTCCGCACTTGGGACGGGCTCCCAGCATCCACTACGGACTACGAGAAATAGAATTACCGGTGAGTAAATTCTTATTTTCTCTGACGTCCTAGTGGATGCTGGGTACTCCGTAAGGACCATGGGGATTATACCAAAGCTCCCAAACGGGCGGGAGAGTGCGGATGACTCTGCAGCACCGAATGAGCAAACTCAAGGTCCTCCTCAGCCAGGGTATCAAACTTGTAGAATTTTGCAAAAGTGTTTGAACCCGACCAAGTAGCAGCTCGGCAAAATTGTAAAGCCGAGACCCCTCGGGCAGCCGCCCAAGAGCAGCCCCCTTCCTCGTGGAATGGGCTTTTACTAATTTAGGATGCGGCAGTCCAGCTGCAGAATGTGCAAGCTGAATCGTGCTACAGATCCAGCGAGCAATAGTCTGCTTTGAAGCAGGAACACCCAGCTTGTTGGGTGCATGCAGGATAAATAGCGAGTCAGTTTTTCTGACTCTAGCCGTCCTGGAAACATAAAGTTTCAGGGCCCGGACTACGTCCAGCAACTTGGAATCCACCAAGTCCCTAGTAGCCGCAGGCACCACAATAGGTTGGTTCAAATGAAACGATACCACCTTAGGGAGAAATTGGGGACGAGTCCTCCATTCTGCCCTTTCCATATGGAAGATCAGATATGGGCTTTTACATGACAAAGCCACCAATTCTGACACACGCCTTAGCCAAGCTAAGGCCAAAAGCACGACCACTTTCCACGTGAGATATTTTAGCTCCACGGTCTTAAGTGGCTCAAACCAGTGGGATTTTAGGAATCCAACACACGTTAAGATCCCAAGGTGCCACTGGAGGCACAAAAGCGGGCTGAAAATGCAGCACCCCTGTAACAACGTCCGAACTTCAGGCAGTGAAGCCAGTTCTTTTTGAGAGAAAAAGGGATAGGGCCGAAATCTTGGCCTTTATGGATCCTAATTTTAGGCCCATAGTCACTCCTGACTGTAGGAAGTGCAGGAATCGACCTCCCTGGAATTCCTCTGTAGGGCCTTCCCGGCCACACACCAAGCAACCTATTTTCGCCATATACAGTGAAAAAGTCTTGCTGTCACGTCTTTCCTAGCCTTTATCAGCGTAGGAATAAATGCATCCGGAATGCCCTTTTCCGCTAGGATCCGGCGTTCAACCGCCATGCCGTCCAACGCAGCCGCGGTAAGTCTTTGATCAGACAGGGTCCCTGTTGCAACATGTCCTGACTGAGAGGCAGAGGCCATGGGTCCTCTGAGAGCATTTCTTGCAGTTCCGGGTACCGAGTCCTTCTTGGCCAATCCGGAGCAAAGAATATTGTTCACACTCCTCCGTTTATTACAATTCTCAGCCCTTGGATCTTAGAGGAAGAGGAGGGAATATATAGACCGACTGGAACACCCCCGGTGTTACTAGTGCGACCACAGCTATCGCTTGAGAGTCCCTTGACCCAGCGTAAAAATAAGAATTTACTTACCGATAATTCTATTTCTCGTAGTCCGTAGTGGATGCTGGGAACTCCGTAAGGACCATGGGGAATAGCGGCTCCGCAGGAGTCTGGGCACATCTAAAGAAAGCTTTAGGACTACCTGGTGTGCACTGGCTCCTCCCCCTATGACCCTCCTCCAAGCCTCAGTTAGGATACTGTGCCCGGACGAGCGTACACAATAAGGAAGGATTTTGAATCCCGGGTAAGACTCATACCAGCCACACCAATCACACTGTACAACTTGTGATCTGAACCCAGTTAACAGCATGATAATAGAGGAGCCTCTAGAAAAGATGGCTCACTACAGCAATAACCCGAATTTTTTGGTAACAATAATTATGTACCAGTATTGCAGACAATCCGCACTTGGGATGGGCGCCCAGCATCCACTACGGACTACGAGAAATAGAATTATCGGTAAGTAAATTCTTATTTTCTCTGACGTCCTAGTGGATGCTGGGAACTCCGTAAGGACCATGGGGATTATACCAAAGCTCCCAAACGGGCGGGAGAGTGCGGATGACTCTGCAGCACCAAATGAGAGAACTCCCGGTCCTCCTCAGCCAGGGTATCAAATTTGTAGAATTTTACAAACGTATTTGCTCCTGACCAAGTAGCTGCCCGGCAAAGTTGTAAAGCCGAGACCCCTCGGGCAGCTGCCCAAGATGAGCCCACCTTCCTTGTGGAGTGGGCATTTACAGATTTTTTGGCTGTGGCAGGCCTGCCACAGAATGTGCAAGCTGAATTGTACTACAAATCCAACGAGCAATAGTCTGCTTAGAAGCAGGAGCACCCAGCTTGTTGGGTGCATATAGGATAAACAGCGAGTCAGATTTTCTGACTCCAGCCGTCCTGGAAACATATATTTTCCGGGTCCTGACAACGTCTAGCAACTTGGAGTCCTCCAAGTCCCTAGTAGCCGCAGGCACCACAATAGGTTTGGTTCAGGTGAGCGCTGAAACCACCTTAGGGAGAAACTGAGGACGAGTCCTCAATTCCGCCCTGTCCGAATGGAAAATCAGATAAGGGCTTTTTCAGGATAAAGCCGCCAATTCTGACACGCGCCTGGCCCAGGCCAGAGCCAACAGCATGACCACTTTTCCTGTGAGATATTTTAACTCCACAGATTTAAGTGGGTCAAACCAATGTGACTTTTGGAACCCAAAAACTACCTTGAGATCCCAAAGTGCCACTGAAGGCACAAAAAGGAGGCTGTATACGCAGTACCCCTTTAACAAACATCTGAACTTCAGGGACTGAAGCTAGTTCTTTTTGGAAGAAAATTGACAGAGCCGAAATTTTAACCTTAATGGACCCCAATTTCAGGCCCATAGATACTCCTGTTTGCAGGAAATGTAGGAATCGATCCAGTTGAATTTCTTCCGTCGGGCCTTACTGGCCTCGCACCACGCAACATATTTTCGCCAAATGCGGTGATAATGTTTTGTGGTTACATCCTTCCTGGCTTTGATCAGGATAGGGATGACTTCATCCGGAATGCCTTTTTCCTTCAGGATCCGGCGTTCAACCGCCATGCCGTCAACGCAGCCGCGGTAAGTCTTGGAACAGACAAGGTCCTTGCTGGAGCAGGTCCCTTCTTATAGGTAGAGGCCACGGATCCTCCGTGAGCATCTCTTGAAGTTCCGGTTACCAAGTCCTTCTTGGCCAATCCGGAGCCACGAATATAGTGCTTACTCCTCTCCATCTTATCAATCTCAATACCTTGGGTATGAGAGGCAGAGGAGGGAACCCATACACTGATTGGTACACCCACGGTGTTACCAGAGCATCTACAGCTATTGCCTGAGGGTCCCTTGACCTGGCGCAATACCTGTCGAGTTTTTCCCAACGGTTTATAATCATGTGGAAGACTTCTGGGTGAAGTCCCCACTCTCCCGGGTGGAGGTCGTGCTGAGGAAATCTGCTTCCCAGTTGTCCACTCCCGGAATGAAAACTGCTGACAGTGCTATCACATGGTTTTTCGCCCAGCGAATAATCCTTGCAGCTTCTGCCATTGCCCTCCTGCTTCTTGTGGCACCCTGTCTGTTTACGTGGGTGACTGCCGTAATGTTGTCCGACTGGATCAACACCGGCTGACCTTGAAGCAGAGGTCTTGCTAAGCTTAGAGCATTGTAAATGGCCCTTAGCTTCAGGATATTTATGTGAAGTGATGTCTCCAGGCTTGACCATAAGCCCTGGATATTCCTTCCCTGTGTGACTGCTCCCCAGCCTCGCAGGCTGGCATCCGTGGTCACCAGGACCCAGTCCTGAATGCCGAATCTGCGGCTCTCTAGAAGATGAGCACTCTGCAACCACCACAGGAGGGATACCCTTGTCCTTGGTGACAGGGTTATCCGCTGATGCATCTAAAGATGCGACCCGGACCATTTGTCCAGTAGGTTCCACTGGAAAGTCTTGCGTGGAATCTGCCGAATGGGATTGCTTCGTAGGAAGCCACCATTTTTACCCAGAACCCTTGTGCATTGATGCACTGAGACTTGGTTCGGTTTTAGGAGGTTCCTGACTAGCTCGGATAACTCCCTGGCTTTCTCCTCCGGGAGAAACACCTTCTTTCTGGACTGTGTCCAGGATCATCCCTAGAAACAGAAGACAAGTCGTCGGAACCAGCTGCGATTTTGGAATATTGAGAATCCAATCGTGCTGCCGCAACGCTACCTGAGATAGTGCTACACCGATCTCCAACTGTTCCCTGGATCTTACCCTTATCAGGGAATCGTCCAAGTAAAGGATAACTAAAATTCCCTTCCTTCGAAGGAATATCATCATTACTTCAGTAAAGACCCGGGGTGCCGTGGACCATCCCTACGGCAGCGTCTGAACTGATAGTGACAGTTCTGTATCATAACCTGAGATACCCTTGGTGAGAAGGGTAAATTTTGACATGAAGGTAAGCATCCTTGATGTCCCGAGACATCATGTAGTCCCCTTCTTCCAGGTTCGCAATCACTGCTCTGAGTGACTCAATCTTGAATTTGAACCTCTGTATGTAAGTGTTCAAAGATTTTAGATTTTAAAATCGGTCTCACCGAGCCGTCTGGCTTCGGTACCACAATAGTGTGGAATAATACCCCGTTCCCTGTTGCAGGAGGGGTATTTAATTATCACCTGCTGGGAATACAGCTTGTGAATGGCTTCCAAAACTGCCTCCCTGTCAGCGGGAGACGTCGGTAAAACAGACTTTTGGAAACGGCGAGGGGAATACGTCTCGAATTCCAATTTGTACCCCTGAAATATTACCTGAAGGATCCAGGGGTCTACTTGCGAGTGAGCCCACTGCGCACTGAAATTCATTGAGAACGGGCCCCCACCGTGCCTGAGCTTGTAAAGCCCTAGCGTCATACTGAGGGCTTGGCAGAGGCGGAAAAGGGTTTCTGTTCCTGGGAACTGGCTGATCACTGCAGCCATTTTCCTCTCCCTCTGTCACGAGCAGAAAAGAGGAACCCTTTTGTCCGCTTGTCAAACAGGACTGCGCCTGATAATACGGCGTCTTATTTTGAGAGGCGACCTGGGGTACAAACGTGGATATCCCAGCTGTTGCCGTGGCCACCATGTCTGAAAGACCGACCCCAAATGTCCCCTTTTTTAAGGCAATACTTCCAAATGCCGTTTGGAATCCGCATCACCTGACCACTTTACTGGTAGAATTGGACAACGCACTTATACTTGATGCCAGTCGGCAAATATTCCGCTGTGCATCATGCATATATAGAAATGCATCTTTTAATTGCTCTATAGGCAATAATATACTGTCCTTATCTAGGATATCAATATTTCCAGTCAGGGAATCCAACCACGCCAACCCAGCACTGCACATCCAGGCTGAGGCGATTGCTGGTCGCAGTATAACACCAGTATGTGTGTAAATACATTTTAGGATACCCTCCTGCTTTCTATCAGCAGGATCCTTAAGGGCGGCCATCTCAGGAGAGGGTAGAGCCCTTGTTATTACAAGCGTGTGAGCGCCTTATCCCCCCTAGGGGGTGTTTCCCAACGCACCCTAACCTCTGGCGGGAAAAGGTATACTGCCAATAACTTTTTAGAAATTATCAATTGTTATCGGGGGGAAACCCACGCATCATCACACACCTCATTTTATTTCTCAGATTCAGGAAAACTACAAGTAGTTTTTCCTCACCAACATAATACCCCTTTTTTGGTGGTACTCATATTATCAGAAATGTGTAAACATTTTCCTTTGCCTCAATCATGTAACGTGTGGCCCTATTGGAAAACACGGTTTGTCTCTTCACCGTCGACACAGGAGTCAGTATCCGTGTCGGCGTCTGTATTTGCCATCTGAGGTAACGGGCGCTTTAGAGCCCCTGACGGCCCATGAGACGTCTGGACATGCACAAGCTGAGTAGCCGGCTGTCTCATGTCAACCACTGTCTTTTATACAGAGCTGACACTGTCACGTAATTTTCAACAGTACATCCACTCAGGTGTCGACCCCCTAGGGGGTGACATCACTATTACAGACACTCTGCTCCGTCTCCACATCATTTTTCTCCTCATACATGTCGACACAAACGTACCGACATACAGCACACACACAGGGAATGCTCTGATAGAGGACAGGACCCCACTAGCCCTTTGGGGAGACAGAGGGAGAGTTTGCCAGCACACACCAGAGCGCTATATATATACAGGGATAACCTTATATAAGTGTTTTTTCCTTTATAGCTGCTGTATTATTTATACTGCGCCTAATTAGTGCCCCCCTCTCTTTTTTAACCCCTTTCTGTAGTGTAGTGACTGCAGGGGAGAGCCAGGGAGCTTCCCTCCAACGGAGCTGTGAGGGAAAATGGCGCCAGTGTGCTGAGATAGGCTCCGCCCCCTTCTCGGCGGCCTTATCATCCGTTTTTCTGTATGTTCTGGCAGGGGTTAAATGCATCCATATAGCCCAGGAGCTATATGTGATGCATTTATTTTAGCCATATAAGGTTTTTATCGATTTATTGCGTCTCAGGGCGCTGCCCCCCCAGCGCCCTGCACCCTCAGTGACCGGAGTGTGAAGTGTGCTGAGAGCAATGGCGCACAGCTGCGGTGCTGTGCGCTACCTTATCTGAAGACAGGACCGTCTTCTGCCGCCGATTTTCCGGACCTCTTCGCTCTTCTGGCTCTGTAAGGGGGCCGGCGGCGCGGCTCCGGGACCCATCCAGGCTGGACCTGTGATCGTCCCTCTGGAGCTAATGTCCAGTAGCCAAGAAGCCCAATCCACTCTGCACGCAGGTGAGTTCGCTTCTTCTCCCCTTAGTCCCTCGATGCAGTGAGCCTGTTGCCAGCAGGTCTCACTGAAAATAATAAACCTAAACTAAAACTTTCACAAAGAGCTCAGGAGAGCCCCTAGTGTGCACCCTTCTCGTTCGGGCACAGAGATCTAACTGAGGCTTGGAGGAGGGTCATAGGGGGAGGAGCCAGTGCACACCAGGTAGTCCTAAAGCTTTCTTTAGATGTGCCCAGACTCCTGCGGAGCCGCTATTCCCCATGGTCCTTACGGAGTTCCCAGCATCCACTAGGACGTCAGAGAAACCTTTTTTATCTTTTTATTGAGGTGGGACGCCATGTAGTCCACCTGAGGCAGTTTCCATCAATTTGCAAAACTGCGTGAAGACTTCCTGATGAAGTCACCACTTTCCCGGGTGGAGGTCGTGTCCACTCCCGGAATGAACACTGCGGACAGTGCGCTTACTTGATTCTCCGCCCAGCGAAGAATTCTGGTGGCTTCTACCCTCGCCACCCTGCTCCTTGTGCCGCCCTGGCGGTTTACATGAGCCCCTGCGGTCTGACTGGATCAGAACCGGTTGGTCGCGAAGCAGGAACTCCGCTTGACTTAGGGCGTTGTATATGGCCCTTAGTTCCAGGATATTGATGTGAAGGCAAGTCTGTTAGCTTGACCACAAACCTTGGAATTTTCTTCCCTGTGTAACTGCCCCCCACCCTCGGAGGCTTGCATCCGTGGTCACCAGGACCCAGTCCTGAATGCCGAATCTGCGGCCCTCGAGAAGGTGACCACTCCGCAGCCACCACAGGAGAGACACCCTGGCCCTGGGGGATAGGGTGATTAACCGATGCATCTGAAGATGTGATCCGGACCACTTGTCCAGTAAGTTCCATTGTCCTTGCATGGAACCAGCCGAAGGGGATGGCCTCGTATGATGCCATCATCCTTCCCAGGACTCGAGTGCAGTGATGCACTGACACCTGTTTTGGTTTTCAATGGATTCCTGACCAGTGTCATGAGCTCCTGAGCTCTCTCTATCGGGAGATAAACCCTCTTCTGGTCTGTGTCTAGGATCATGCCTAGGCGAGGCAGATGAGCTGTAGGAACCAACTGCGACCTCGGAATATATAGAATCCAGTCGTGTTGCCGTTTCACTTCCAGAGAAGGTGATACGCTGTCCAGCAACTGCTCTCTTGATCTCGCTTTTATGAGGAGATCATCCAAGTATGTGATAATAGTGACACCTTGCTTCCGCAGGAGCACCATCATATCTGCCATTACCTTGGTGAAATTGGTAATGACAATCCCGTACCGCAATTCTGAGGTACGCCTGATGAGGTGGATAAATGGGGACACGAAGGTATGCATCCCTTATGTCCCGATTCATTTCAGGCTTGCAATGACCGCTCTTAGCGATTCCATCTTGAACCTGAACCTTTTCAGGTATATGTTCAGGGATTTTAATACAATATGGGTCTAACCGAACAGTCTGGTTTCGGGATTATAACAAGGTCGAATAATAACACCCTCTTGTTGAAGGAGGGGACCCTTGACCACCACCTGTTGAAGATGCAATTTACGAATTGCAGTTAACACTGGCTCCCTCTCTTGGGGGGAAGCCCGCCGGGTCCTCGGTGAGGGGGCATCCTCTCACAGTCCAGCCTGTATCCCTGCGATACAATTTCTATTGCCCAGGGATCTAACAGGGAGTGAACCCACTTGTGGCTGAACTTACGAAGGCGTGTCCCCACCGGGCCTAGCTCCGCTTGTGGAGCCCCAGCGACATGCGGTGGATTTTTGTAGAGGCCGGGGAGGACTTCTGTTCCTGGGGACTAGCTGTGTTGTACAGCTTCTTTCCTCTGCCCCCGGCTCTGACAAGAAAGGACGCACCTCAGACTGTCTTGTTTATTTATTCGAAAAGCTGCATTTAATAATGTCGTGCTTTCCTAGGCTGTGCAGGATATAAGGCAAAATATCAGAAATACCAGCTATAGCTGTGGAGACCAGGCCCGAGAACCTTTCTCCACACAATCCTCAGCCTTCCATATGCCTCTTAAGTCGGCATCATCTGTCCAATGTATATTCTACAGGACACGTCAAGCAGAAATCGACATAGCTTTTGTCTCTAGGACCCAGTATACTCATGTCCCTTTGGGCATGCTTTATAATTATATATCGATCACTTAAGACAGCATCTTAAAATATTTATATGCATACTAGGGTCTCAATCTCTGCTGATAAGGTACCTGTCCACGCTGCCACAGCGCTATAAACCCATGCCGACACAATCGCCCGTCTGGGTAGTATACTAGAATGTGCACACTATCTGCAGGATCCCTGAGAATAGCTAGTGCAAACAGGACACCCAAGGGGTAGATTCTCAACACATCCTGGCCCTAGTGGGGAAAGGATACAGCCTGAGAATTCTCTTGTGGGAAGCTGCCGTCTCTTGTCTGGAGATTCCCGCTCTTTTTCCTCATGAGAGGAGGGAAATTTACCTCAGCATTCTTCCCCTTAACATGTGTACTCTCGTGTCAGGGACAGATGAGTCATCAGTGATATGCAAATCATCTTTTATTCCAATAATCATATATTGAATATCTTTTAGCCCTCTTGGCTGTAACTTTGCATTATCGTAGTCGACAGTGGAGTTAAACTCCGTGTCGATACTTTGTTATTTTGGATAGTGAACATAGAGAGACTCTGAAGGACTCTGTGACATAGGGACAGACCAGGGTAGATTTCCTTTCTGTTCCCTAACATTTTGTGCAATAATTTTACCTCAGCACTTACACATATCCAAACAGGTGTCGGCGTGGTCGACGAAGACACCCTCCCCCACACATATCCGCTCTATCACCTCCTTAGAGGAGCCTTTTACCTCAGACATGTCGACACACGCGTACCGACACACCACACACACAGGGGATGCTCTATTTGAAGACAGTTCCCCCACCAGGCCCTTTGGAGAGACAGAGAGAGAGTATGCCAGCACACACCACAGCGCTATATAATACAGGGATGTACACTATACTGAGTGATTTTTTCCCTATAGCAGCTTATATACACAGTTTTGCGCCTAAATTTATGTGCCCCCCCTCTCTTTTTTACCCTTTGTGTACCAGGATACTGCAGGGGAGAGCCTGGGGAGCTTCCTTCCAGCTGAGCTGTGAAGAGAAAATGGCGCCGGTGTGCTGAGGAAGAAGGCCCGGCCCCCTCAGCGGCGGGCTTCTGTCCTTTTATGTACTTTAATTGCGGGGGTTAATGCACATATACAGTTTATCAGACTGTATTATGTGCTTTTCGTCAAGTAAGGTAATCTAATTGCTGCCCAGGGCGCCCCCCCCCCAGCGCCCTGCACCCATCAGTGACCGGAGTGTGTGGTGTGCTAAGGGAGCAATGGCGCACAGCTGCAGTGCTGTGCGCTACCTTAATGAAGACCGGAGTCTTCAGCCGCCGATTTTCAACTTCTCTTCGTTCTTCTGGCTCTGCAAGGGGGACGGCGGTGCGGCTCCGGGACCGGACGACCGAGGACTGGGTCTGTGTTCGATCCCTCTGGAGCTAATGGTGTCCAGTAGCCTTAGAAGCCCAAGCTAGCTGCAAGCAGGTAGGTTCGCTTCTCTCCCCTTAGTCCCACGTAGCAGTGAGTCTGTTGCCAGCAGATCTCACTGAAAATAAAAAACCTAACAAATAATAAGAATTTACTCACCGGTAATTCTATTTCTCGTAGTCCGTAGTGGATGCTGGGAACTCCGTAAGGACCATGGGGAATAGCGGGCTCCGAAGGAGGCTGGGCACTCTAGAAAGATTTATGACTACCTGGTGTGCACTGGCTCCTCCCACTATGACCCTCCTCCAAGCCTCAGTTAGGACACTGTGCCCAGACGAGCTGACATAATAAGGAAGGATTTAGAATCCCGGGTAAGACTCTTACCAGCCACACCAATCACACCGTACAACTCGTGATACTATATCCAGTTTGACAGTATGAAAACAACTGAGCCTCTCAACAGATGGCTCAACAATAACCCTTTAGTTAACAATAACTATTTACAAGTATTGCAGACAATCCGCACTTGGGATGGGCGCCCAGCATCCACTACGGACTACGAGAAATAGAATTACCGGTGAGTAAGTTCTTATTTTCTCTAACGTCCTAGTGGATGCTGGGAACTCCGTAAGGACCATGGGGATTATACCAAAGCTCCCAAACGGGCGGGAGAGTGCGGATGACTCTGTAGCACCGAATGAGAGAACTCCAGGTCCTCCTCAGCCAGGGTATCAAATTTGTAGAATTTTGCAAACGTGTTTGCCCCTGACCAAGTAGCTGCTCGGCAAAGTTGTAAAGCCGAGACCCCTCGGGCAGCCGCCCAAGATGAGCCCACCTTCCTTGTGGAATGGGCATTTACAGATTGTGGCTGTGGTAGGCCTGCCACAGAATGTGCAAGCTGAATTGTACTACAAATCCAGCGAGCAATAGACTGCTTAGAAGCAGGAGCACCCAGCTTGTTGGGTGCACACAGGATAAACAGCGAGTCAGATTTTCTGACTCCAGCTGTCCTGGAAACATATATTTTCAGGGCCCTGACAACGTCTAGCAACTTGGAGTCCTCCAATTCACTAGTAGCCGCCGGCACCACAATAGGCTGGTTCAGGTGAAACGCTGACACCACCTTAGGGAGAAATTGGGGACGAGTCCTCAATTCTGCCCTATCCATATGGAAAATCAGATAAGGGCTTTTACATGATAAAGCCGCCAATTCTGACACTCGCCTGGCTAAAGCCAAGGCCAATAACATGACCACTTTCCACGTGAGATATTTCAGATCCACGGTTTTTAGTGGCTCAAACCAATGTGATTTTAAGAAACTCAACATCACGTTGAGATCCCAAGGTGCCACAGGAGGCACAAACGGGGGCTGAATATGCAGCACTCCTTTCACAATGTCTGAACTTCAGGTACTGAAGCTAGTTCTTTTTGAAAGAAAATCGGCAGAGCCGAGATCTGTACTTTAATGGAGCCTAGTTTTAGGCCCATATTCACTCCTGCTTGCAGGAAATGCAGAAATCGACCTAGTTGAAATTCCTCTGTTGAGGCCTTTTTGGCCTCGCACCATGCAACATATTTCCGCCATATGCGGTGATAATGCTTTGCTGTAACATCTTTCCTGGCTGTAATAAGCGTAGGAATGACTTCTTCCGGAATACCCTTTTCCTTCAGGATCCGGCGTACAATCGTCATGCCGTCAAACGCAGCCGCGGTAAGTCTTGGAACAGACAGGGCCCCTGCTGACGCAGGTCCTGTCTGAGTGGCAGAGGCCATGGGTCCTCTGATATCATTTTCTGAAGTTCCGGGTACCAAGCCCTTCTTGGCCAATCCGGAACCACGAGTATCGTTCTTACTCCTCGCCATCTTATTATTCTCAGTACCTTTGTTATGAGAGGCAGAGGAGGGAACACATAAACCGACTAGTACACCCACGGTGTCACTAGAGCGTCCACAGCAATTGCCTGAGGGTCCCTTGACCTGGCGCAATATCTCTTTAGCTTTTTTGTTGAGGCGGGACGCCATCATGTCCACCTGTGGCCTTTCCCAACGGTTTACCAACAGCAGGAAGACTTCTGGATGAAGTCCCCACTCTCCCGGGTGTAGGTCGTGTCTGCTGAGGAAGTCTGCTTCCCAGTTGTCCACTCCCGGAATGAACACTGCTGACAGTGCTAGTACGTGATTTTCCGCCCATCGGAGAATCCTTGTGGCTTCTGCCATTGCCATCCTGCTTCTTGTGCCGCCCTGTCGGTTCACATGGGCGACTGCCGTGAGGTTGTCTGACTGTATCAGTACCGGCTGATTTTGAAGCAGGGGCCTTGCCTGACTTAGGGCATTGTAAATGTCCCTCAGTTCCAGAATTTATATGTAGGGAAGTCTCCTGACTTGACCATAGGCCCTGGAAGTTTCTTCCCTGTGTGACTGCTCCCCAGCCTCGAAGGCTGGCATCTGTGGTCACCAGGACCCAGTCCTGTATGCCGAAACTGCGGCCCTCTAGAAGATGAGCACCCTGCAGCCACCACAGTAGAGACACCCTGGTCCTTGGAGACAGGGTTATCATTTGATGCATTTGAAGATGCGATCCCGACCACTTATCCAAGAGGTCCCACTGGAAAGTCCTCGCATGGAACCTGCCGAATGGAATTGCTTCGTATGAAGCCACCATTTTTCTCAGGACTCGTGTGCAACGATGCACCGATACCCTTTTTGGGTTTAGGAAGTCTCTGACTAGAAATGACAGCTCCTTGGCTTTCTCCTGCGGGAGAAACACTTTTTTCTGTTCTGTGTCCAAAATCATCCCCAGGAACAGTAAGCGAATGGAAGGAACCAGCTGTGACTTAGGAATGTTCAGAATCCAGCCATGCTGTTGTAGCACCTCCTGAGATAGTGCTACTCCGACCAGTAACTGCTCCCTGGACCTTGCCTTTATAAGGAGATCGTCCAAGTATGGGATAAATAAAAACTCCCTTTTTATGAAGGAGTATCATTAGTTCTGCCATTACCTTGGTAAACACCCTCGGTGCCGTGGACAGTCCAAACGGTAGTGTCTGGAATTGGTAATGGCAATCCTGTACCACAATCTGAGGTACTCCTGGTGAGGAAGGTAAATAGGGACATGCAGGTAAGCATCCTTGATGTCCAGGGATACCATGTAATCCCCCTCGTCCAGGCTTGCAATAACCGCCCTGAGCGATTCCATCTTGAACTTTGTTATGTAAGTGTTCAAGGATTTCCATTTTAAAATGGGTCTCACCGAACCGGCTGGTTTCGGTACCACAAACAGTGTGGAATAGTAACCCCGTCCTTGTTGAAGTAGGGGCACCTTGACTATCACCTGCTGGGAATACAGCTTGTGAATTGCCTCTAGCACAGCCTCCCTGCCTGAGGGAGTTGTCGGCAAGGCAGATTTGAGTAAACGGCGGGGGGGAGACGCCTCGACTTCCAGCTTGTACCCCTGAGATATTACTTGAAGGATCCAGGGATCCACCTGTGAGCGAGCCCACTGATCGCTGAAATTTTTGAGGCGGCCCCCCACCGTACCTGGCTACGCCTGTGGAGCCCCCGCGTCATGCGGTGTACTCAGAGGAAGCAGGGGAAGAATTTTGATTCTGGGAACTGGCTGCTGGTGCAGCTTTTTTCCTCTTCCCTCGTTTGACCCGCCTGCTTTTTTGAAGCCGAAAGGACTGTACCTGATAATACAGTGCTTTTCTTAGGCTGTGAGGAAACCTGAGGTAAAATATTTTCATCCCAGCTGTAGCTGTGGATACGAGGTCCCAGAGACCATCCCCAACCAATTCCTCACCCTTATAAGGCTCTATGTGCCTTTCAAAGTCAGCATCACCTGTCCAGTGTCGGGTCTCCAATACCCTCCTGACAGAATGGACATTGCAATAATTCAGGATGCCAGCCGGCAAAATATTCCTCTGTGCAATCCTCATATATAAGACGACGTCTTATGTTCGCAAAATAGTATCCCTGTTTGAAAGGGGTACAGACCACGCTGCAGCAGACTGCAGGTCTCAGTCTAGTACCTGAGTGTGTAAATACAGACTTCAGGATAGCCTCCTGCTATTTATCAGCAGGTACCTTCAAAGTGGCCGTATCCTAAGACGGCAGTGCCACCTTGACAAACGTGTGAACGCCTTATCCACCCTAGGGGATATCTCCCAGCGTAACTTATCCTCTGGCGGGAAAGGGTACGCCATCAGTAACTTGTTAGAAATTACCAGTTTCTTATCGGGGAAACCCACCCTTTTTCACACTTCATTCACTCATTTGATGGGGGAACAAAACACTGCCTGCTTTTTCTCCCCACACATAAAACCCTTTGTTTTTAGTGGTACTTGGGTTAATGTCAGAAATGTGTAACACATTTTATATTGCCGGGATCATGTAACGGATGTTCCTAGTGGATTGTGTACATGTCTCAACCTCGTCGACACTGGAGTCAGACTCCGTGTCGACATCTGTGTCTGCCATCTGAGGGAGCGTTGATGGCCTTTGAGACGCCTGGGCAGGCGCAGGCTGAGAAGCCGGCTGTCCCATAGCTGTTACGTCATCCAGCCTTTTATGTAAGGAGTTGACACTGTCGGTTAATACCTTCCACCTATCCATCCACTCTGGTGTCGGCCCACGGGGCGACATCTCATTTATCGGCATCTGCTCCGCCTCCACATAAGTCTCCTCATCAAACATGTCGACACAGCCGTACCGACACCGCACACACACAAGGAATGCTCCAATGAGGACAGGACCCACAAAAGCCCTTTGGGGGGACAGAGTGAGAGTATGCCAGCACACACCAGAGCGCTATATAATGCAGGGACTAACGGAGTTATGTCCCCTATAGCTGCTTTTATATAATTTATACTGCGCCTAAATTTAGTGCCCCCCCTCTCTGTTTTAACCCTGTTCTGTAGTGTAGACTGCAGGGGAGAGCCAGGGAGCTTCCTTCCATCGGATCTGTGAAGGAGAAATGGCGCCAGTGTGCTGCAGGAGATAGCTCCGCCCCTTTTCCGCTGACTATTCTCCTGCTTTTTTCTGGATTCTGGCAGGGGTATTTTCCACATATATAGCCTCTGGGGCTATATATTGTGGTATTTTTGCCAGCCAAGGTGTTATTATTGCTTCTCAGGGCGCCCCCCCCCCAGCGCCCTGCACCCTCAGTGACCGGAGTGTGAAGTGTGTATGAGGAGCAATGGCGCACAGCTGCAGTGCTGTGCGCTACCTTGGTGAAGACGGATGTCTTCTGCCGCCGATTTTCCGGACCTCTTCTTGCTTCTGGCTCTGTAAGGGGGACGGCGGCGCGGCTCCGGGACCGAACACCAAGGACTGGGCCTGCGGTCGATCCCTCTGGAGCTAATGGTGTCCAGTAGCCTAAGAAGCCCAATCCGGCTGCAAGCAGGCGAGTTCGCTTCTTCTCCCCTTAGTCCCTCGCTGCAGTGAGCCTGTTGCAAGCAGGTCTCACTGAAAATAAAAAACCTAAATCTATACTTTCTTTCTAAGGGCTCAGGAGAGCCCCTAGTGTGCATCCAACCTCGGCCGGGCACAAGATCTAACTGAGGCTTGGAGGAGGGTCATAGTGGGAGGAGCCAGTGCACACCAGGTAGTCATAAATCTTTCTAGAGTGCCCAGCCTCCTTCGGAGCCCGCTATTCCCCATGGTCCTTACGGAGTTCCCAGCATCCACTAGGACGTTAGAGAAACTTTCTTTTCTAGGAAGCTCAGGAGAGCCCCTAGGGTGCATCCAGCTCTGGCCGGGCACAGATACTAACTAACTGAGGTCTGGAGGAGGGGCATAGAGGGAGGAGCCAGTGCACACCAGATATAGTACCTAATCTTTCTTTTAAGAGTGCCCAGTCTCATGCGGAGCCCGTCTATACCCCATGGTCCTTACGGAGTACCCAGCATCCACTAGGACATCAGAGAAATATATATACATGTCTGATTGTAAAACAAGATGGTTGTCCAGAAAATAGTAATTAATACGCTTTCCAGCAAAAAGGAAAATTGTAGAAACTTTAGTAATGTAGCATACCTAAAATTTATTTTTCTAATTTGATCCCACCATTCACTTAATGCTGACTAGGCCCCAGCCTCGATTTGTTGCTTTATATGAAGGCTACAATGTGCTCCATTCAAACAGCTGTGGTTGTCCATGCCCCTCCTACAACGCTTACATCACAAGTGAGTGATCTTATGTACCCGGAGTCTGACCCCTCCCTTGTCTCATGATGCATGAACTATGAGTGGGACATCGTAAACCGCTCCCATCTGTAGATTTAGCAAGTCGTAATCTAGGGACTGTCCTTAGTCGAGACATCCAGCAAATGGACAATAACTGGGTCACATGTGCAGTAGAAACGGATGACATGCTTTCTTACCGGAAGAACTAGATCTGCTCCCAATACTTCCGACGTCTTTCTCATAGTTCCCATTCTCCATCTGCTCCATTTTCTTCCGTGCTGCAAAAATGAGAAGAACAAGAAAATACATGAAACACTTTCTCAACAGTTTAATGTTCATACAAAGTAGAATAGCATGCTTCATAGCGTAAGGTCCAGTAACTTCAGTACGGAACCTATCAACGTAAGAGACGTCCAGTAACTTCAGTACGGAACCTATCAACGTAAGAGACGTCCAGTAACTTCAGTACGGAACCTATCAACGTAAAAGACGTCCAGTAACTTCAGTACGGAACCTATCAACGTAAGAGACGTCCAGGAACGTCAATACGGAACCTATCAACGTAAGAGACGTCCAGGAACATCAGTACGGAACCTATCAACGTAAGAGACGTCCAGGAACGTCAATACGGAATCTATCAACGTAAGAGACGTCCAGGAACATCAGTACGGAACCTATCAACGTAAGAGACGTCCAGGAACGTCAGTACGGAACCTATCAACGTAAGAGCCTATCAACATAAGAGACGTCCAGTAACGTAAGTACGGAACTTATCAACATAGGAAACGTCCAGTAACGTCATTACGGAACCTATCAACGTAAGAGACGTCCAGTAACATCAGTACGGAACCTATCAACGTAAGAGACGTCCAGGAACGTCAATACGGAACCTATCAACGTAAGAGACGTCCAGTAACGTCAGTACGGAACCTATCAACGTAAGAGACGTCCAGTAACATCAGTACGGAACCTATCAACGTAAGAGACGTCCAGGAACGTCAGTACGGAACCTATCAACATAGGAGACGTCCAGTAACGTCATTACGGAACCTATCAACGTAAGAGACATCCAGTAACGTCAGTACAGAACCCATCAACGTAAGAGATGTCCAGTAACGTCAATACGGAACCTATCAACGTAAGAGATGTCCAGTAACGTCAATACGGAACCTAGCAATGTAAGAAAAATCGAGTACATAAACATTTAACGCAGGAAAAGCCTATTACAGAACCTAGTAGTGTAATGTATAAAAAAAAAGTCTAGTAACGTCATCATGGAACCTATCAAAATAAGGAAAGTTTTTCAGTGGAGAAAATAAATCCTGAAGAAGACGGATTTACTTTACCTTGCTGGAGTTGTTTGGTGAGATCCTTCAGATTGACGGCGCGTTTCCTTTTCTGTGTGACCAGATCATCATTCAGCTCCTCTATCCGCGTATTTAATGAGGCCACAAGGACACGCTGAGCGTCTAATTCAGTCTGTAGACATTGGACTTCCTGCTGCCTCTTTGCCTGCTCCGCGGACAGTCTCTCCTCCTGTAACACATTTATGAGACCACATTCAGTAAGCGACCCATAAGCTCTCGTACTGGATTCAATGACGGAACGTCAGGACACCATGCAGCGTCTACTCATACTAATTGGCTAAAAGAGCCGCTGCATGTCACAACATAACCTGCATCAAGTCTGAGAGGAGCCGGAAAGTCCTACACCATGATTTTTAGGCACTTGGGTCGACTACCTAAATCTTTCTTGTGGTCACGTGATATACAGGAGAGCTGAAATACTGTTCTGCCGGTAATTATTTTGATGCTGTGAAAGGCTACAGGTTATTAGCACTGTACAGAATGACGTGTATAACAAAATAGACAAACTGGCCACATGCCTGATCCAATACCTTTCTCCAAGCATCACCCAAAAATAGGATTTGGTTCATGCTAATTTGATAAACATATTTCCTCTGTGATTAGTCTATACCACAGGTTCTCAAACTCGGTCCTCAGGACCCCACACAGTTCATATTTTGCAGGTCACCTGTAGATTTTTAAAATGTGACAGTTGGTAAGACAGTGCAGATGCCAGGAGACATGGAAAACGTGAACCGTGTGGGGTCCTGAGGACTGAGTTTGAGAACTACTGGTCTATACCATCCATTTTACCAAATTTAAAGGAGGGGGGTAAGGTGGACAGGATCACTTTTGAGTCCGGGAGAAAGGTAGGTAGGCGAGTACAAGAGAACTGACTGCCCCTACCAGGTCGGTGTTAGTGTGTTGGAGCTGTTCCAGCTGGCTACGCAGCTCACGCTCGCTGTAGGTCAGCCTGTCCAGCTGCGCCTGTAATGAGTTGTTCTCAGACTGGATCTGGGCGTTCTTACTGGTAAGCTTCTCTGTAAATCCCAGCAACTCAGACTCCCGCGTCCTGCTGCCCTCTATATCCCTCTGCAGGTCAGAGATGACTGCGTTCAGACTGCTAGCTTCATCCTGCAAGCTCTGAATTTCTTGTCTGTCCCTGGAGGGGGGGGGGGGGGGGGAGAGAGAGAGAGAGAGAGAGAGAGAGAGAGAGAGAGAGAGAGAGAGAGAGAGAGAGAGAGAGAGAGAGATCATTACAACGCACCATCATCCCTGGGCTCTGACCAATAGTCAAAAATAATAAGACAGCTGAAGTTGGGCTCAGGATGGGGGCAATCTGGGCTCCCAAGAAGCTGAGGGAGGCTCCAGAGTAGAATCTGACCATATGAACGGCAGCATCACCAGTCCACAGTGATCATCTAGTTGGTGGCCTTTTACCTGAAGAAGACCATTTGTTGGCCCAGCTCCATGGTAACCTCCGCTAGGATAAGCGACTGGCCACTAGATGTATCAGTTCTAAAAAGGGGTGCCACCTGACCCAGGAAAACATTGCTGTCCTTGGTCTTCTCTTGGAAGTGATGTGGGGGGGTGTTTGGAGAAAATCAGGGAAGAACTCTTGGACAGCAGTCTTGAATACACTACACAGCGCCAGCTACCAAGGTCACCAACACTGCAGCAAGTATATATGCACCGTGGAACACCATGGAAACCTACAGCCTTGAGGTAAACTATAATAATACACTTAAATAAATACTACTTCATTCATAGTGGAAACCTCCTTGGACACTTAAACTAAACTGGAGAGAAAGAGGGGAGAAGCATAACCTTTTACAATACCAATTCCTGCACCCTCAACAAAATCTGATTGGTCCCAAATATAAAATTAAATTTTTTGAAAAAAACTGTAAAATGTTCGCCCAGGCACAATTTTGGATTGGCCTAGAAGCAGAGAGCAGTATGAGCCCTCCATGAAAAGGTCTCCTAGTACCTCTGATGCTGCTCCTCCTGCTGCTCTATGACCTTCACCCTGTCCTGCAGGCTCTGGATCTCCACCTTCTGCCGGTTGATCAGCTCTTTGTACTTGGATAATTCCTCCTCCGTCCTCAGGCGCTCGGCTTCCAGGCATTTTACCTGAGTGACAGACGACGAGCGGATGAGAGATGTGCTGCAGGTGCAGGGGAGTTAGGAGTCTCTTTGTGTTCTCGGCCATGTAACATTGTTATTACAGGCGAGTGAGGGACATTGGGGCAGATGTATTAACTTGGAGAAGGCGTAAGGAAGTGATAAACCAGTGATAAGTGCACCAGCCAATCAGCTAAAATATGTAAATGAACAGTTAGGAGCTGATTGGCTGGTGCGTTTATCACCTTGCACTGGTTTATCACTTCCTTATGCCTTCTCCAGGTTAATACATCTGCCCCATTCTTACTACCAGCTGTACTGGATATTACATGTGACTCAGGTACAAACACCTGCAAGTTCCACATTTCCAGGACACACAGACTCCACAGTATGAGCGTATCAGCCCCATCCATCCATGACGGTGATTACTGGTCCCTATCATGTCCATCACATGAGCACTTACAGCCTTCTGTGTGATGAGAACACTACTTACAACGGCAATGGGAGTTATTTTACTGAGCAACTGAAGCTCCATTACAGAAACCACACAGGATGCCCCCTACTGGCAGTTCTCTTGTACTACAGCCCATTCTGCTGTCTGCCATCAAATAGAATATAAACTGCGCTTTGCAACCCATTATTTCCAGCTTCACTGTGCTCTTTATTTCACATGTATAAACCAGAGCAAGACTGACAATAGGACCATGACAATCAGCGTAAGCCTTGTATAAGCCACCATGACATATGTCTATCTCTCCGCTACAGTGACATAGATATTACATTTTATTATTTCCTATTCAGGTCTTCCCTCATTTATCAAACAGAATATTCTCCATCTTCACTAGTGCCGCCAGATATTACACCATCCTCACACACTATATCCCCTACTATTGCACACAGCGACACCCCCAGCTACGCCCTCTGTGCACACAGTGACACCCCCAGCTACGCCCTCTGTGCACAACAGCGACACCCCCAGCTACGCCCTCTGTGCACAACAGTGACACACCCGCCTACACCCTCCGTGCACAACAGTGACACCCCCAGCTACGCCCTCTGTGCACAACAGTGACACCCCCAGCTACGCCCTCTGTGCACAACAGTGACACCCCCAGCTACGCCCTCTGTGCACAACAGTGACACCCCCAGCTACGCCCTCCGTGCACAACAGTGACACCCCCAGCTACGCCCTCTGTGCACAACAGTGACACCCCCAGCTACGCCCTCCGTGCACAACAGTGACACCCCCAGCTACGCCCTCCGTGCACAACAGTGACACCCCCAGCTACGCCCTCCGTGCACAACAGTGACACCCCCAGCTACGCCCTCCGTGCACAACAGTGACACCTCCAGCTACGCCCGCTGTGCACACAGTGACACCCCCAGCTACGCCCTCTGTGCACACAGTGACACCCCCAGCTACGCCCTCTGTGCACACAGTGACACCCCCAGCTACGCCCTCTGTGCACAACAGTGACACCCCCAGCTACGCCCTCTGTGCACACAGTGACACCCCCAGCTACGCCCTCTGTGCACACAGTGACACCCCCAGCTACGCCCTCTGTGCACAACAGTGACACCCCCAGCTACGCCCTCTGTGCACACAGTGACACCCCCAGCTACGCCCTCTGTGCACACAGTGACACCCCCAGCTACACCCTCTCTGCACACAGTGACACCCCCAGCTACACCCTCTCTGCACACAGTGACACCCCCAGCTACACCGTCTCTGCACACAGTGACACCCCCAGCTACGCCCTCTGTGCACACAGTGACACCCACAGATACACCCTCTCTGCACACAGTGACACCCCCAGCTACACCCTCTGTGCACAACAGTCACACCAACGCCCCTTACACATTTTATAGCAAACAGGTTTTCTTTTTTACATTTAAAAAACATGTTGAATAAAGGAGCTTTATTCTAAATAGTGGTGGATTTCACACCCAAATCTTTCTATATCAGTATAATAGAAGAATCATATCACTACTCTGTGCTGATGGGGACCGTGCTCCTTACACTATATAACTTTCTGTCTCTGGCTTTCTGCTGCTTCCATTCCCCTCCTCACATCATGTCACTGGCTCTGTCACATGCAGCCCTGTCCTCACTGACACATCACTCATCTCCTTATATACTCTGTGCTGCTGGGGACCCTGCTCCTCCCACTATATAACTCTCAGTCTGTAGCTTCCTGCTGCTTCCATTCCCCTCCTCACATCATGTCACTGCCCCTGTCACATGCAGCCCTGTCCTCACGAACACATCACTCACCTCCTGATATACTCTGTGCTGCTGGGGACCCTGCTCCTCCACTATATAACTCTCAGTCTGTGACTTCCTGCTGCCTCCATTCCCCTCCTCACATCATGTCACTGCCCCTGTCACATGCAGCCCTGTCCTCACTGACACATCACACTGCTATGATATTTGACACTGATCTATTGTTTGAGGAGACAATTACCTTGGTTCGCAGCGTCCGTAGTTCATCCATGCCTTCCGTAAACGTTCTTTTAAGGTCACCAAGTTCCTTCATTCTAGCTTGATGAACCTCGGGATCAAATAAAATAAACGTGGCCACAATTAGTCATAAGTGAGCAGCCATCATGAGAGACAAGAAATGGAAGGGCCGTCATCTGAGATCAGACTAGAGAAAGGAATTATACAAATACTGTACAGTCTGGTAGAGCCGCAGACGGCTGCTGTTCCCCCATACCAAAGACAGGCTGGACGTGTGGTGCCACTATGTGCTGTTACTGACATAGAGCATCCGGCAACTCCACAGACACAACACATCCTCCGCCGGCTCCACACACTCCTGCCTGCATTGGGGTGGCATTCTGAAGGGAAGGGCCGCCTAGGGCCCCCATCCCACTTGCCCTGGTTAGAGCAGTACAGAACAGGTTAGCACTATATAAATACTGTATATTTACCTCTAGATGGTCCGTTTTCTCCTGCCTTTGTTTCTCTAATTCCACCTTGGTGATGCGGAGTTTTGCATCCAGTTCATTGGATTTTATTTCCTCCGACTCCTGTTGAGAGAAGTTATATGTTGTGTGACATTTCTTCAACAACTCCGTCCACACGTCTTTAGCTCCGGCTTTGATTAGTTGCATTACAGAAGCCTACAGCGTTCCCCAGTACACATTCCCGGAGACGCAGGAGGCACACACGCAGAGGTCAGGGACGGAGCTTATCACAAACATATCACAAAGCCGACTGTAAATACAGAATGTGAGCCCCACACCCAAATCACGCTGCTATAGAAGGGGAAGATACAGGCGGGTGTGTGGAGAGTGGGGGCAGCTTGTACCTGATATGTTTTTATCATCTCCTGACAGTTCCTGCGGATCTGCTCGGCTTCCTCCTTTGCTTGGTTTAGTTTAGCTGTTGTGTCTCGCAGCTTCTCTTTGGTTTCCTGTGGATCAAAAACACAACTGTAACAACGAAAATGTAATTTTTTATTTTTTGTTTATAATAATTAAATAACAATGATTATACACCTGACCATTACTTTTCTTCAGCTCTACATTGATCTAAAGCTAGGTACACGTTAGACGACCTGTGTACCCAGTCGACGTCAGATGCGACAGAACAATATACTGTGCGGTCCGTACACACTGCACGATCTGGTTAACGGCCGCATGATATATCGTTTCCCCGTCTCATCCGAAACCATGGGGCGTCAGCCACATCTCCAGATTGAGTAGCATGTAGGGTCAACCTGAAGATGCGACAGAAGACGCCACGGGAGCGCGCATAGTGCGTACACACTGGCCAATTTGAATTATTTGTCATTCAGATCCGTCGGAATCGGGCAAATCTTTCAAAATAGGTCTAGTATGTACCCAGCTTAAGTTTGGTATATACCCCCAGACGGTATATACACACACCGTATAATGTGGCCCCTCCGCTTTCCCTCTGTGAGTAACTTCCCAAGCGGTCTCTGAAACATACATAACATGTGAAAGAAGAACGGAGGGAATCCCGGGCCACCATGGGATACTTTGAAGAAGATTGGTTAGCAGGAAGCTATAGTTTGTGGATGTCTCCGTCGGTACTCTACAGCAGCCATTACAATGGGATGCACCTAGGTAATACACAGAGACACCAGCCACATCGGCTGCAGCAGTTTATGCGGCTCTGTAGAGAACATGCCTCCCAAATACAGACTCAGAAGAGGATAATGGGGGTCATTCCGAGTTGATCGCTCGCTAGCAGTTTTTAGCAGCCGTGCAAACGCTATGCCGCCTCCCACTGGGAGTGTATTTTAGCTTAGCAGAAGTGCAAACGAAAGGATCGCAGAGCGGCTACAGAAAAACATTTGTGCAGTTTCAGAGTAGCTCCAGACCTACTCAGCGCTTGCGATCACTTCAGACTGTTCAGTTCCAGATTTGACGTCACAAACACGCCCTGTGTTCTCCCAGCCAAGCCTGCGTTTTTCCTGGCACGCCTGCGTTTTTTAACACTCCCTGAAAACGGTCGGTTGGCACCCAGAAACGCCCACTTCTTGTCAATCACTCTGCGGCCAGCAGTGCGACTGAAATGCTTCGCTAGACCTTGTGTAAAAATACATCGGCCATTGTGAAAATACTTTGCGCGTGCGCACTGCGCCGCATACGCAGAAGTGCCGGATTTTTACTTAATCACAGCGAACATTTTTAGCTAGCGATCAACTCGGAATGACCCCCCCCCCCCCCATATATAAGGACTAGAGCAGTTATTGTCCAATGTAACTGTAGACCAGCAGAAGCACCGGGGATATCAGTGCTGCACTCTACCTATACGTAGGCTGGCATATACTCAGTCATGTCTACTGTATGCGTGATCTTATTCTCACAGCCGTGTCTACTGTATGCGTGATCTTATTCTCACAGCCGTGTCTACTGTATGCGTGATCTTATTCTCACAGCCGTGTCTACTGTATGCGTGATCTTATTCTCACAGCCGTGTCTACTGTATGCGTGATCTTATTCTCACAGCCGTGTCTACTGTATGCGTGATCTTATTCTCACAGCCGTGTCTACTGTATGCGTGATCTTATTCTCACAGCCGTGTCTACTGTATGCGTGATCTTATTCTCACAGCCGTGTCTACTGTATGCGTGATCTTATTCTCACAGCCGTGTCTACTGTATGCGTGATCTTATTCTCACAGCCGTGTCTACTGTATGCGTGATCTTATTCTCACAGCCGTGTCTACTGTATGCGTGATCTAATTCTCACAGCCGTGTCTACTGTATGCGTGATCTTATTCTCACAGCCGTGTCTACTGTATGCGTGATCTTATTCTCACAGCCGTGTCTACTGTATGCGTGATCTAATTCTCACAGCCGTGTCTACTGTATGCGTGATCTTATTCTCACAGCCGTGTCTACTGTATGCGTGATCTTATTCTCACAGCCGTGTCTACTGTATGCGTGATCTTATTCTCACAGCCGTGTCTACTGTATGCGTGATCTAATTCTCACAGCCGTGTCTACTGTATGCGTGATCTTATTCTCACAGCCGTGTCTACTGTATGCGTGATCTTATTCTCACAGCCGTGTCTACTGTATGCGTGATCTTATTCTCACAGCCGTGTCTACTGTATGCGTGATCTTATTCTCACAGCCGTGTCTACTGTATGCGTGATCTTATTCTCACAGCCGTGTCTACTGTATGCGTGATCTTATTCTCACAGCCGTGTCTACTGTATGCGTGATCCAATTCTCACAGCCGTGTCTACTGTATGCGTGATCTTATTCTCACAGCCGTGTCTACTGTATGCGTGATCTTATTCTCACAGCCGTGTCTACTGTATGCGTGATCTTATTCTCACAGCCGTGTCTACTGTATGCGTGATCTTATTCTCACAGCCGTGTCTACTGTATGCGTGATCTTATTCTCACAGCCGTGTCTACTGTATGCGTGATCTTATTCTCACAACCATTTCCTGTATTATAATTTATTATACTGTAAATACTTTTAAAACTTACTCTGGCATATAATGAACCACATATATGAGTGAATCTGTCTTGCAACACAAATGCTTGCTACTAGTAGTTTATGGATTTGTTTTTACATGTAGGATATATCATGTGACCAAGATAACTGGAAAATATGGGTCGGATTCCGATTTGGAAGTAGAGCAAAAAAAAAAAAAATCTGAAATCTAAATTGCAGTGTAAATACAAAGCTGGGTACACATCGGCAAAATTTGCAGTATCTGAACGACAAATAGTGCATATCGTCTGAGGAGTACGCTCAATTGCGCGCTCCCGCGGGTCGCATGTGACATCTGGTCGCCCGTGCTGCACGGGGCAACTGGACGATATTCCTTGCGGCACCATGTTTATCAATGGAGGACGGAACAGTGATCATTCCAACGTTCATGAAATCTTCCTGGTGTGTACCGGCAATCTGGCATGGTCTGGGGCGATGGGAAATTGCTGCAACCATTGGCCCGATTTCTGCTTGTTCTGATGTGCAGCAGACATAACGTGTGTGGGCTACACGCAGAGGCAGCCACTATTTACCCTGCTCAGAAATAGATCAATGTATTTCCTCCCCTTGCATTGCAGCATGGTTTGTTTCAGATACAGAGTTATTTTTGGATTATTATTACGTTCATTTGATTTACTATACCACATAGGATGTAGTCAAGATCCCGCCGGACAAAATCCCGGCGGTCGGAATACCGACCGACACAATCCCGACATATTCTCCCTCTGTAGGTGTCCACGACACCCATAGAGGGCGAATAAATTAGTGTGCCGAGCGTAGCGAGGCACTGTGCCCGCAGCGTGGTGAGCGCAGCAAGCCCGCAAGGGGCTGCGTTGCACTCGCCCCCCTGTCGGGATTGTGCCGTCAGGATTCCGGTGTCGGGATTCCAACCGCCGGGATCCCGTACTGATCCCTACCACATTGCCTGTATGATGATTTTGATTCTTGTGTCCAGATTAGAGAACTTAATACATCGCCTTGGACTATTTTGCAGTCCTATATTTTATTCACAATGTGGCATAATAAACAGGTTGCTGCAGTGTGATACAATATGACACTGAGGGGCAGATGTATTAACCTGGAGAAGGCATAAGGAAGTGATAAACCAGTGATATGTGCAAGGTGATAAAGGCACCAGCCAATCAGCTCCAATATGTAAAGTAACAGTTAGGATCTGATTGGCTGGTGCCTTTATCACCTTGTACATATCACTGGTTTATCACTTCCTTATGCCGTCTCCAGGTTAATACATCTACCCCTGATACTGTAATATCACATTCAGGATTAGAGTGCGTGTGTAGCCAGTGAAATACACACCCATTATTTTATAGGTCATAATTAAAAGTTATGCTTTTATTTTTGACGAGCGTAATAAAAGCATAGGGGTGTATTCAATAAGTGTCGGAAGCTGCCGTCTTGCTGGAAAGACGGCAGTTTCCGACAGATTTAGGTCGGAAGGGGTTCCAAACTGTTCATCAGGGGGCCGTTTTTCAGACAAGTCGGGAATTCCCGACTTGTCGAAATACACGTGGATCGGCGGCATCAGCTGCATAGCCGCATGTATTGTCGGAAGCGCGGCCAAACCTGACCGGTTTTAGCCCAGTTTCAGACAAGGTCAGTGTCGGAACGGGCCAAACTAATCAGGTTTAGCCGCGGCACTGAATACTGAGCCGTCAGATCCTTTTCGTCGGAAAAGATCCGACAGGTGTTGACTATACCCCATAAACTGTCACCTTGGAAAGGATTTTTATTTTATGTCTAAGCATTACCCCTATGGCTTGCCAGTAGCATCATACTATAGAGATGGTCAAAGAGCAGAGGCGGCCCAGAAGGGAGCCTGCAATCTTAAATTAGACACAGA